>NC_053159.1:33677500-33977500 GCF_016835505.1 Polypterus senegalus
GCAAGGAGTTGGCGAGAATGCACCCGCACACGAGGGAAGGTGAAAACTACTTATATGACTGAGACGAGAATTCAAAACAAACGCATTTCGCTAACTGCGGCGCCACCCCGCCTTTCTAATAAGCAAAAACCGCTCATAGTCATTAGTGTGCCGTTTTCTTGGTCGATTTACTCGCTCAGTGAGAGTGTTATTCTGCTCACGTCTAATACAAGTGTTACCCTTCGGCTTCCAGGATTCTCCTGTCTCAAATGAGAACGCGACATCCCGCTGGCTTCTCTAACTGCGACCCTAATTTGGCTTTTGCCCCGCGTGACAATGGATAAACTTATTTAAACTTGGCTCCTATACTTTCTCGGTAACGTTCCTCAACCCCAAGAAATTGTTTAAAAAGGACACGATTGCGTCGACCTGCCATGTTAACTAACCGAGCAAGC
This sequence comes from Polypterus senegalus, assembly GCF_016835505.1. Classification (NCBI taxonomy): domain Eukaryota; kingdom Metazoa; phylum Chordata; class Cladistia; order Polypteriformes; family Polypteridae; genus Polypterus; species Polypterus senegalus. The sequence continues at coordinate 33,677,935 of NC_053159.1, forward strand.
GTTTGACAAAGACAATGGCAGCGAGGCGAGATGAATCTCCGCAGCTAGCAGTCAGCCTCCGTGTGTCTAAAGTGAAGACGCGGACACCTGCGCCTTAATCCTTCCGTCTGACAGAATGACAAAGCTCTCAAGTCAGCAGTAATGCTGATCTCTCCCCTTTCATGAGAGCCAAATTCATCACCTGGAAATATATTCTTTTATTTGGTACAAGGAGAGGGGAAAAGAAATTGCTTGTTACCCGCTTGACATCTCGAGGAGAGCTGACACTCGAGCGCACCGCGGTAATTACACTAAATGTGTTTTGCTACAAATGCTTTTCCGCTGTAATAACGCCTGTCAGTGCAAAGTTACAAATCTTTAGTAAACAATGGTCAACAAAGGAAACGATTATTGAGGAGAATTTCAATTTCTCTTGTCTATTTAGTTTATTATTTTCAATTCTCAGCGGGGAAGCGCAATTGCTTTCTTATTTTTTTTTTTTTTTTAAGTTTTATCTCTGAGCATATCGGGGGGTTTGGGGAGTGGAATAATGTCACGCATTTCTTTTCAAAGCATTGTGGCAGGTGGTGTCACTCTGTCACTACTTGCCTACAAGTCACACTGTATGTCCTTAGAAAGAAGAGTCGATCCTCGTTTGGTGACAGCTTTCAAACAGGACTCGGCGCCTTTAGGCGCTTAAAGTTATGTATGCATACTGAGAATTAAATACTATAGGCTGCCATACGTTACCCTTATGGAATATTCTTAACCCATTCTTATCCGTTTACACAGAAAACGTTAATTCCTCTATTTTTACAAAGAACTTCAAGGTGCAGTCAGCTGGCTTTCAACTTTACCCAATATGAATCTCAGCAAACTGTGGCCTCACACTAAAGGTGCAAGAGTGATTCTTCAGAGTGATGCCACAGGGGAATCATTTTTGGTTCCCAAAAGACCCATGAAGTTTTTAGAAAGAACTTTTAGTTAGTTGGATCTTGAAGAGGCTCCATAGAGTAAATAAACCATAGCGATATGTCATGATTTTAAAAGGACTCTTACTGCATAAATAACTCAGGCTAAATCCATGCATTCTTAATCTGTTAGTGTCCTGCTAGGTAGCATTACATGAAAGACATTGTGTCTTTGTCTTCATAGTTGGCTTGGGAAAACTCAGTTAACCACACTGCGGGGTTGCAACGAGGGGTCCCTTTATACGGTGGTTCAAAATGGGCTAATCGCTGGAACTACCAGCTCAGCAAATCCCACATTGGCATTTTTATGCTGTCTTTTAACTGTTGTCACAGAATAAGTAATACTGTGAATTACTTTTGTCGATGGGATTTAAATTTTGATTGTAGAAGTATAAAAAACAATTTGAACAACTTCAAGAATGATCCTGTTATACTGGCTACAGTTGCACATCTTTTTTTAAAATTATTATTGGTAATGCTAGTGTTTCATGAACTACACTTTTAAAAATAACTAGCTAACCCGCGGCATACCATACGCCGCATAATCAGGCCGATTTTTAAGCACAGGGAGAAAATTAATATTTGAAAAATCAGTAATGTAATAAATCAGCAAGAAGAGCAACATTGTAACAATGCACGGAACGAACCAACACAGTAAAACAGTTTGCCATGGTGCACGCGGTTGTGCGCCATAGCCGAAAACTCATTTTTTAAAGACTGCTTACTTCATTGTGTTTTAACCTCAGTTGTAAAGGATTGTTTTAAAGATCCCATGGGATACCCCTCGCAAACCGTTTAACACGCTGCATATGGCGATTCACCTCCACGAGAAACATGCCTCTATGAACAGTCAACGTGGCTCGGAAGTCCCAGGAGTTGGTGGGCGTGGCTCCTTCTGCGTGCGCCATAGGTGTCTTACTTGTCGGCAGCTCAGTGAGTCCACGCCCCTTCTGGCGTGCTTTCCATGGTTGTCTTGCCTTAGTGAATTATATATATATAGATGGCTCTTTAATGACAGCCCAGTATATAAACTAACATTGCCCATTCAGGGCAAACATATTGGGATTTGCCCATTAGGGCAACATTGGACCCAAAACACTGTCACCTCGGCCCTCTGCTCTTCTGTATTTCTATGCATCCCCTTGGCCATATTATTCGTAGCTTTGGACTGGGTTATCATTTTTATGCAGATATTACCTAACTTTCTTCTTCTTTCGGCTGCTCCTGTAGGAGTTTCCACGGCGGATCATCTTTTTCCATTTCTTCCTGTCCTCTGCATCTTGTTCTGTCACACCCATCACCTGCATGTCCTCTCTCACCACATCCATAAACCTTCTCTTAGGCCTTCCTATTTTCCTCTTACCTGGCAGTTCTATCCTTAGCATTTTTCTCCCAATATACCTAGTATCTCTCCTCTGCACATGTCCAAACCAGATGTTACTCAACTGTACTTTAAAATTAAAAGTGAAACTTCATCAGAGCTTTCTCAACTCATACATTACCTAGTTGTGCAGAACTCTTTAAAATTAAAGTGCAAAAAAATGCACTACAGAGATAATTTAACCAGCAGTTGATGTTTAAGAATCACTTGTAAGTATGACTTTTGTTAAAATTTATTCGACAGCATTTTCTTATAAAGCAAATAAAACTATCAATGTATGTCACTTAAAGTTTTTCAAGTTTCTTGGATTAATTAGGGGTGGCACGGTGGCTCAGTGGGTAGCGCTGCTGCCTCATAGTAAGGAGACCTGGATTCACTTCCCGGGTCCTCCCTGCGTGGAGTTTGCATGTTCTCCCCATGTCTGCGTGGGTTTCCTTCCTGGTTTCCTCCCACAGTCCAAAGACATGCAGGTTAGGTGCTTGGTGATTCTAAATTGTCCCTAGTGTGTGCTTGGTTTGTGTGTGCAGCCCTGCGGTGGGCTGGAGTCCTGCCCGGGTTTTTTTTCCTGCCTTGTGCTCTGTGTTGGTTGGGATTGGCTCCAGCAGACCCCCGTGACCCTGTAGTTAGGATATAGCATGTTGGATTATGGATCGATTAAGTAGTGAAAGTAAAATATGATTTTTTTAGAAGCATTTAGCTATTAAAGTTGGTAGACTTGTAGATGTTTTTGATATGGTACCACAGGCCAGTCGATTTGAGATATGGTAGTACAATTCAACAAAGTAGGATTAATCCATAAAACACATGATTTATGGACAAGCTAACCTAGGCTGACCCACAGGCTACAGGGTCCCCGAAATGATTCTAGATATATAAAAAAAAAGCTTTTTTTAAAGAAATGCTTCAGCCACTCTTTAACAACTTTAACAACTCACATTCTCACCATCATACCCAAGTGTCTCCATTGAGCTGCAGATTGTGATGGAGGGCTAATACTGCGTCAGTAGGAGAGATAAATATGGGCTGTCTGAATGTAAAGTGAGTGAAGAAGAAACCAATTTAAAATAGTTGTAGCTCTTCTGAAATGGCCAATGACAGTGTTATAGGTTTTAGTTCTAGTGATAGTGAAACATATGAAAGTCATGGTTTTGCACAAATGTCTGTGAATGTTTATAGTGTAGGAAGATGTTTCAAAGATGCTGTTCATTAGTCTCCAGGGCGCAAGGCTGATATACCAGATACAAAGGGTCACTTACAGAATTTCAGTGTGTTCATAAGAGAAAGCATGTTAGATGGAACTGTGACTGAGCCTAACAGACAGACACAGTATGCAACTAATCCAGCATCCCCTGCTGAAACCGAACTCCAGGGTGCTCACATGTTCTGACATCAATGAGGACAAGCTGCTGGCTTTGTTTGCACTTATTGTATATCATTCAAAGGCCAGACATTAATATCTGCTGGTCAAGAAAATGTTTATTTGAAATGTCCTATGGACAGCAAATGACGAGTGCAAAACATGTCAGCTCACTTCTCAGGTGTTTGCAGCTTGTTGACAATAACTCAGCTGTCACTTTATACAGTAGTGACAAATCCATTTTCAAAAATAAAGCTGTTTGTTGATAAAGAGATTCTCTAGAGTCTACATACATGAACAAAACGTTGTTGTTGCCAGATCAACTGGGTTCAAAAAGTCATTTAGGGATGAAGCCATTGTAAAACAAAAGAGTTGGGGATTCCATCCCGTATACTTGAAGTTAAGGCAATGAAAAGATATACGTCTCAAGTTTAAAATGGGACTGAAAGTAAACAGAAACATGGCAGTTACACAGTCTGTAGGCAGGAAGAGGCGGGTTCAAGGGAACTGGAAGTCTTGAAGAGGCGGGTTCTTCTGATGGTCTTCAGAGGGAAAAGAGGACGAAGTGTCAGAGGACAGTGCCAACCCCTGGCCCGGCTAAGAAATGCATTTTTTTGAGCCCGTAAACTGACACCCACAAGCATGTGAGTGACACCATACAAAACTGCACCTCACAAATACGTTACCAACAGGTAAATTTTATTAATATGTTGACAAACATTCCTGGAAGCGGTGAAAAACAACCTGTTGATGTGTTTACGGCTGGTAAGACTTGATATTGTGAAAATAGTTAGGTGCCAGGGTATTGTTTTATGGCACGGTGGCGCAGTGGTAGCGCTGCTGCCTCGCAGTTAGGAGACCAGGGTTCGCTTCCCGGGTCCTCCTTGCGTGGCGTTTGCATGTTCTCCCCGTGTCTGCGTGGGTTTCCTCCGGGCGCTCCGGTTTCCTCCCACAGTCCAAAGACATGCCGGTTAGGTGGATTGGTGATTCTAAATTGGCCCTAGTGTGTGCTTGGTGTGTTTGTGTGTGTCCTGCAGTGGGTTGGCACCCTGCCCAGGATTGGTTCCTGCCTTGTGCCCTGTGTTGGCTGGGATTGGCTCAAGTAGACCCCCCGTGACCCTGTGTTTGGATTCAGCGGGTTGGAAAATGGATAGATGGATGGTATTGTTTTATAAATTCTTCCCTTCCTTTCTCCTGTCTTTTTCTCTCTTCCATAACATAGTTAAAAAATGATACTCTCTTTCATTTTAATATTTGATATTGGCATTCTGTGCTCTCAAGGCTATTAAATATAATTTTAATCTTTGCCATTCCATACTCTGTATGGCCCACTATCTCACAGTTGCTTTTGCTGTGATGTTTGCTGCTATCCACACACCTACTGCACATTCTCAGACTTGCTCTTATTGTGTTTTTTCTTCCTATTCAAGTTCAGGCAACTCCGTAGCTTTTAAATTACATACTAGTTGTTGGGTTATAATCAAGGTTTCTCTCCCTAACAATTTATTCATTATTTTATTGCGTTTTTGTTAAATATGAATAATTATTTCACTGGCTGAGGTTCAAATGCCTTGGCTATGTCCATTTTGTGCATTTCTGATTCCTTTTGTTATGTTAATATTTTTGGTCACTTAGTTTCTGTGTAACTGTTCATCTTCCTGTAGGTTCAGTGTGCTTTGTGGGTGGATCCCTAAGGGGTGGGGTTCACCTGCCAATCATTGACAAGGGACTGCCTTGAGCCTTATAAAGGTGGGGACAACCCACAGTCCTTTGTGGTTGATTATGGATGTCTTCATAGAGTTGGCGAGTTTCTACTGTCATTTTTTGATTTACTGGATTTTTGACTTCTGTGCTCCATATTGAACATATGCTTAAATTTTTGCTTGAGACTTGTTTACCTTGGATTGCCTTTTCCTTTAATGGCAACTTCTTTTGTGCTCCATGGAGCTTTATTTTGTTACAGAGCATTTTTGTAAATAAATGCATCTAGTGGGCATTTTTGGGAGTTTTTTACTTCAAACCGCTCAAGTTCACTATATAATGTAGTTCCTGAGATGTTTATAATTTAACATTAATTTACTGTGTCTTTAAATCAGTTCTGTGTGCTTTGTGGGTCGCACCCCAAGAGGCAGAGCCACCCTGACATTACTGCCACTGGGGCCTCCCTCTGGCTAGATACCGAGTCAGAGAGAGGATTTCAGCAGTAGATCTTTTGAATTAGTGCTGAAGTTGACAGCTTTAAAATTTCTTGATTTTCTGTTTTATTGGATTTATTTTCTTTTGGCTATAGATTTCGCTATCTGATTGTGAACTCTGAATAGTTTGCCTTAGAGCATCTTTTTAGGCAAATCCTTCTTGCCTTATTTTGCCCTATTGCTATTTTGTTTTTATTTCAATACATACAGTATTTGTATTGCTAAAGATTCTTTTGGAGAAGCCAAAGTTTTACAGTTTCTCTCTCACTATTGTGAGACATTCTGATATATTTTGGGATTATCCGGTATTGTGAATTTTTAAAATCAGCTCCCAAAGTTTTGGTCACAACCTGCAGGTAGCAGTTAAAAGCTGGCTCACCTGGAGTGGGGCTACATGTGGGTGGTATAATGAAGACCTCACACCACCTTTTTGGCAAGTTTTTAACTTATATTACACTTGTTTTTTTGAAGTTTTCAAAGAACTTCTAGTTGAAGCCTAAGCAATGGTTCCAGCCCAGGAGTCCCCTTCTTCCTAGGCCGGCCCCTGGAAATATGCGAGAAAATGAAGAACAAAATAACAACAACAACAAAAACACTTATTTGTATAGCATGTTTTCATACAAATGATTTAACTCAAAGTGCTTTACAAGATAAAGAAAGAAAAAAGAAAAAGAAAATTAGGCAACACTAATTAACAAAGAGTAAAGAAATGTCCGATGGCCAGAGAGGACAGAAAAAAAAAAAAAAAATTCCAGATTGCTGGAGAAAAAAAAAAAAAATCTGCAGGGGTTCCAAGGCCACGAGACCACCAAGCCCCCTCTAAGCATTCTACCTAGCATCAATGATCTCAATCAGTCCTCATGGTTTTCAGGCTTCACATGGAAGAATTAGACGATGAGGGTCATGTGGACCTCTGGCATTCAGTCCATCAATGTATTGACTGCACGGTGAGTTGATCAGGTGGTGGTGGCGCAGATCGCCACCACAGAAAACCGGAAAGAGAACAGCAGAGAAAGTAGAGGTTAGTACTTTTCGGAGCCATAAAAAAAAATATATATATATAATTAAATGCATATACAGAATATCAGGGTTCCACTAAAATGAAGCTATGAGAAGGCCATGTTAAAATAATGTGTTTTTTTTTTTTTTAAATGCCAGTTATCTAAAGTTTTACTTAGGGGCGTAATGGGGGATGAAATTTTAAGTTAAATAAGTAACAATTAAATTATTTTGAGTTTAGAAAAATACAGCTTTAAAGTGAATTTTATTAAATATAGTATAGTGCTCATAAGGGAAAGCTACTGTTCCTTCTGTGTATTTCAATATGAGTATAGCAAAAAGATTCAGAGGAAAGCAGGCAGGCAATGACATTGTGCTGTCAGGGGTACGTGGAGAAGATGCAAAGGCAGAAAGGGTGGGCTTACAAGGGTTTAGGGGTAAAAGTTTTAGAAGACATTGTGGGTCAAATCTGAGGCCATTTTAGAAATGGGGTCCTTTAGATATGTACTTCTTTTGAACCATCAGCTAAATAAATTGATGGGAATAACAATGGGTTTGAACAAAGAGTTGAATTATTTGATGCAAATACACTGAGGATTCTTAGAAAGATGTGCAAATGTTAAAAAAACAAGTGTTAGTCTTTATTAGAAAGTATATATTTAAACTCACATAAACTAATCAGTTTGTATATGCTTGTAGGAAGAAGTAAAATAGGGGCTTTTGAACTTGTACTTTTAACTTGTATTTAATAATTAATTTAAACCAATTTCATGTTGATATGTAACAAGAATCAAGGGAAATTCTAAAAATGTACTAAAAATAGGGTGCAAGCACCTTTATTCGTGTGAGGTAAATGCTATACAGCTCTTACAGATGACACATAGCTTTAAATGTGCGAGTGCAGTATTGATATGACCAGAAAGAGGCAATTCTGCCTCTTCAAGCCACGCTGAAACTTCATGCTGTCTGAGGACAAAAGTTCAGTATCACCTATTATAGTTTGCAGTTTATATTTATTTATTTTTTGGTTTGTTTACTTTTTTGGCATTTATGTTTCACATGACTGCAAAATGGATGCAACAGTAACTTGTGTGTCACATGATCCATTTCTCTCCATGGTTACTGTAGTGTTTCAGTACTCTGCCCTTCCTGATTGAAGGAAATTTTGCTTCTGATCTGAAGGGTCAATCCAATTACCTCTGGGTCAAATATGGCCATGTCACCAATGTATGGTTTCCTTCAGTGGATTAAAACAAACCTATGAATGTGATTCATTATTTGTTTAGCTCTTTCAAGGGTAGCAGTAAGGAAACTGATGGATAAATCTGTTAGAGTAATTGAGCAGCCCTTTCAGGGGTAACGATGAGAGAACCAATGGATATAAGCACCCCTCTGGCCCTTGCTAAGGTATTGAAGCTGAGGTCTTGGACATACAGCAATCCCTCCTCGATCGCAGGGGTTGCATTTCAGAATCCCCCACGATAGATGAAAATCTGCGAAGTAGAAACCATATGTTTGTATGGTTATTTTTATATATTTTAAGCCCTTATAAACTCTACCACACTATTAACATTATTAGAGCCCTCTAGACATGAAATAGCACCCTTTAGTCAAAAGTTTAAACTGTGCTCCATGACAAGACAGAGATGACAGTTCTTTCTCACAATTAAAAGAATGCAAATAGATCTTCTCTTCAGGAGCAGAGAATTTCAGAGAGAGAGCTGCAAAGAAAAGCAAACAATCAAAAAATCAATACGTGTGCTTTTAAGTTTCCCGCGGCATTTTTTAGAGGAGCGTCAGTATCTTCTAAGCAAACAGCCTCTGTTGAAACAGCCCCTCTGCTCACATCTCCTCCGTCAGGCCCAGAGAACGTCAGAGAGAGAGAGCGAGATTAAAGCAAACCATCAAAAAATCAATAAGTGTGCTTTTGGAAGCACCTCGATAAAGCGGCATTTCTTAGAGGTGCGTCCGTATCCACTAGGCAAACAGCCTCTGTGCAAACAGCACCTCTGCTCACAGCCCCTCCGTCAGGCGCAGAGAATGTCAGAGAGGATGAGATTGAGGCAGAGACAAGCAAACAATCAAGCACCGCGCGGGAAGCATATCTTATAGCATTGAGGAGTTTCAGTTAATATGTAATACATGCTCTGATTGGGTAGCTTCTAAGCCATCCGCCAATAGCGTCCCTTGTATAAAATCAACAGGGCAAACAAACTGAGGAAGCATGTACCATAAATTAAAAGACCCATTGTCCGCAGAAATCCGCGAACAAGCAAAAAATCCATGATATATATTTAGATGTGCTTACATTTAAAATCCGCGATAGAGTGAAGCTGCGTGTATTGCTAAAATGCTGGTTCAGTTTGATTTGTGCAATCTGTCAAAGGTAATGATCTGGAAATCCTAGTAGGAGTACAGTTATTGAAGTGACTTTTGGCCTTTACTAAGGTATTTTGTAAATGTAGCTTTTTCAGGGGTAGTGATTTGAGCATTCGGGCAGGAGAGTAGTTTGGGAGACGAGAGACTTCTGGCTCGTGCTAAGTTATTGAAGCTGAGGTAACCATACTAGGCCATGTGATGAGAGCAAGTACTGCAGGGTGTATATGTATATATATAAGACTGCTAATTTAGGTATTTCCAGCATTAACTTGTCCACCAAAATTAAAAGAACTTTAGAGGTTAAAATACCTTTTGTCAACACTTTTACATGATAAAACAAGGGATGAGTAAAAGAATATTTCATACAGGTTTAATGCTCTCAACAACCATATTTGACAATAGGAATTTTCATTGATTTCAGTCAAGGCTTTGAATATGACTGATTAAAAAGTATTATTAAATGGTGGTTCTCATCTACAACTGTGTCAACCCTTCTTCTTTGCACATAAAGGACATGTAAAATATATTTTGACCTTTTCCTCTGATCCCTGTCTCCACATGCTGTACAAAAGTTTCAGTTTTTCATTATTGATCTACTTTTGCAAGGCATGGTGGCAGATACATTGGGACAGCTGCCACACTACACCCAATGTGTGCCTTCATGAAGATCAGTACATTACATTGTAGATTTTCTGGTTACTGTCACTTAATTAAGTGGATATCTCTTGAAGTGTCACTCATCAGTGCAGTGTGCTTCCTTCGGTACATTTAAAACTGTTCACTCATCTATTCATTTACTGAACGTTCACATTCCAATTCAATGACATGGGCATCTAAATCCTATTCTTACTGACAGCAAAATTAGAGCTAAATCAGCTGCAAAAAATTTTTTTGGCATATTACTCAGCTATATTTTTGGATTCAGTTCACTTATACAGTTTAGTTCATTCTTCTAACATTATCTGTCCATCAATGTTCTTAATCTAATTATTCCTTTACATGATCTCAGCTGAAGCAGCAGCTTCAGGCATAATGCATGAGCAGTCATAGATTTGATGCTAGTCCATTACAGAGCACATTCATTACATAATAACACCTGCCAACACCAAACCAATATAAACATATCCATTCATTTGGATTACACATTGTGAGATTATCTAGAAAAAATGCACATGAGAACATTCATACTCCAAATAAACAGTGACTGAGTTGGGGATCATTACATGACTTTCTGAAAGTTTCTGTGGACCAACCAGGATGTAATCTGAAGATGTAAATAAAAGATATCCTTGCTGTTAAAAGTTCCTAAAAGGAAAAAACAAGAACCATGTAAAACCCCATTTTGAAGCAAAAACTATATATAAATATTTATTACTTGTCACTCATGCATGTCTGAGGGTCACCCTCCGAGTTCCCCCCATGTATGTGCTACCCCCCAGAGCCGAGATGGGGGGCTACCATTAACTGTCTTGTCTTCTTCTTCCTCCACAATGCAGAGAAACTGCCCAGTGAGGGTGATTGACCCCAGCCCTTTCCGGTCTCTAGGTTATAAAAGCACTACAGCCCGGAAGAAGGCATCACTTCTTCTCCAGCAACCTAAGTAATTGAGATTAACTATAAACTGAAGATGCCACTCAGAATGACTTAGCTAGAGTGTTATGGTGGCAACAATTTTGTTTCTTTTTTAACACCATTGCATGTTGTTTTTGTTCAAAACTTTAAGTAAATGTGGACAGCCGGGTGGGCAACCCAGAAATTTATCAGTGTATCAGCCTGTCATTTCCTAGGACAACCACATACAGTGGAACCTGAGTTCATGACCATAATTCGTTCCAAAACTCTGGTCGTAAACCGATTTGGTCGTGAACCGAAATAATTTCCCCCATAGGATTGTATGTAAATACAATTAATCCATTCCAACTGTATGTAAATATATTTTTTAAAGATTTTTAAGCACAAATATAGTTAATTATACCATAGAATGCACAGCATAATAGTAAACTAAATGTAAAAACATTGAATAACACTGAGAAAACCTTGAACAACATAGAAAACTAACACTGCAAGAGTTTGCACTATAGCGCTACGAACCACTCGCTAAAAACATTTTTTTGATGAGTATTAAGCACAGGGAAAAAAATTAACATTTGAAAAATCCGTAATTTAAAAACCAAAAAGAAAAGTAACATTGCAACAATGCACGCTACGAACCGATCACTGTAAACAAAAGTGAAGTGGAGGTTAAAATCCAATAGAAAAAAGTCTTTATTAAATACGAGGTTAAAACAATGCTCGGATCTGTCTCTTTAAAAACAAGCCTGCTGCATTCTTTAACTGCCTTCTCGGCCTTATGCGTCCAGCCGTCTCTTTCTCACGCGCACACGTGTGTGTGTGTGTCCCTCTTGCTCGCTGCACAGGGAGAGACTGAACACGTGCGGAAATCATCGGCACGTACAAACCGACAGGGAAACTGGCTTGTTTGTGTACCGAGTCTGTGGTTGTGAACAGATGCAAAAGTTTTTAGTCGTAAATCAATTTGTGTTCCGAGACGTTCATGAACCGAGGTTCCACTGTACTTAACAATAAATATAGCAAAAAAAAAAAATAATAAGGAAGCTAATTAAAATATAGGACAAAAGCAAGCAAACTTTAAGCTCAACAAAAAACAAATGTGTAATATACAACAACTCAAAGTACTAAGAGTAGCAAACAGAATTATTCTAAACAACAAAAAAATTGAAGTAAAATCTAGACTCTGAATTTATTAAAGCCAAGACACTAATTAAAAAGGAAAATGATAATTGAACATAACTGAAAAATCCAAAAAGAAAAAAAAATTATAATAATATTTTAAAATGAGATTCATAGTGTCATATAACAGCCAGGGTTATTTGTCTGGTTTATGTTTATTTTCCTTTTCCGTGTCATCTTTGTTTGTTTTAAAATATCACTTTTCATGTGTTTATTGTAATTCTGTATTTGTCATTAATACTGTTTGACTTATTCGTAATGTTATATCTATGTATTGTGTTTCTGTGTTCTCTAGACTTCCTTATATTTTTTTGATTGGGACACCCCAAGAGGTGGGCCCCTGTGATGTCATTTCTGAAGGACCGCCCTCAGGCTTTTCATTGTGTATTTACAGTACTGCTTGGAAAGAGCTATTTTTGTGGGTATTGTTCATCTGGCTTCCTGGATTGTTTGCCTGTGTTTCCAGATTTGGATTATTGCATTAAGAATTTACATCTGTTTCTCTGGGTTGCCTTTGTATTTTTGTCTTTTATTCTTCTTTCTTTATGTCATCATTTAGAAAGATTTTGAATTAGACTTGTTTCGCAAGCCTGGAGTTGTCATGAACCCTCTCCGTTCTGTGACATTTATACATATTTTTTGACATTTAAAGATAAATTTTGAAATTTTAAAACCAGATTCTATTTTTTTTTTTGGACACGTGTAGGTTGAGGCCTGTCTGTTGACTTTTTGGTCAGGTTGCTTTGGATGAGACCTTTTCTGGGCAGGTGATGGAAGGCACTGGCCTGTTTTTTGGATCTTTTAATATACTGACTCACAAGAGACAGTAAAAGAGAAATGAAAATGACCAGAAGAATTGTAAGTCAATGAATGGGATGATAGTCAAAACTGGCAGGCAAGGAGATCTTTCATTAAAGCCAAAATGCAATCGGAAGAGTCAAAGTCAAAAACAATAGTGGGGAATAAAAAAAAAACAGAAAGAATAAATAAAGATCTTTTAAGGCAGAGAAACAAGATTTATCCATCAAGCTTGGATACCCTAGACATGCCTATTGTCATGAAATTGACATCACAATTCTGTGTAAGATCTTCATGTAGACAGCTGAAACAGACTCTTAACATACTGGCTCCTAAATGGGAGCAAAAATGGAATTGTGATAAAATGAGATTAAATCATTAAATTTCTCAGAACATGATTTTAAATGAAATCAGACCCCATATGTGAATTCCCTGTGTCTCAAAACCACATAATCCTTATACATGTTAAAAATAACTGAACAGGAATTTATACAAAAAAAATAACAAAATTCGGATGTCATAACATTCAGAGGCCTCTCACTGGTTCTGCCATTTTGTGCCTGCTCCTTATAAGACTTAGAGCCTTACTCACAGGGAAACTAATGCCACAGTGAGGTGCTGAGGCAAGCAGGGGGCTATGTGAGGACTTGTTCCTTGGCATTTGTTTATCTTTCTCTCTTGTTTAATGTAATTTTTGTAAATATGTTTTATGTACATATTATTTAATTGTTATGTGTTGAGTATATGGGCCTCAAGATTACATTCCTTGTGTAATGCGGGTGGAATCCCTAAGAGTGGGGGCCACCCTCCATCTTTATATTCAGGTCAAGGAGATGAATCTATCAAAGCTGCATTGAGAGCTGCACAAACCCTGACTGAAATACAAACAAAGAATCTTTTATAATACCATCAGGTGACTGCAGCCATAATTGATTTCCTAAAAAGTCTTTGCCATTTTTGCTGCTTATTAAATTAACACAAATTAACTACAACAGTAGTATGGGCAAGAGAAAGAGAAAACATTTGGATGTGAGTGTCAGTAGGCTTTACACTCTAGGAACCTGATTACCCAAACTATTTTGTAACATTTCAATAATTATTTATCACTCTGATGCTAATCTTTATGATCATAAAATAGGTCATTATGATAGCAATTGACGAGAACAATTCACAATTAATTGCAGAATTACGGTGTTTGCGGTTCCTATAGAGTGACTCTTTCTTTTGCACAATTTGGCTCAAAAACTAATCAACAACAACAACATTTATTTATATAGCACATTTTCATACAAATAATGTAGCTCAAAGTGCTTTACATGACATGACAGACAAAGTAAAAATTAGAATAAGACAACACTAACTAAAATATAATAAGAGTAAGATCCGATGGCCAGGGAGGATAAAAAAACTCTAGATGGCTGGAGAGAAAAAAACAAAATCTGCAGGGGTTCCAGGCCACGGGACCGCCCAGTCCCCTCTGAACATTCTACCTAACATAAATGAAACAGTCTTCTTTGTATTTAGGGTTCTCTTGGAAGGACTTGATGATGGTGGTCATGTAGGCTTCTGGCTTTAATCCATCAATGTAGGACATCACGGTGCTTTGATAAGGTGGTGATGGCGCAGATCGCCACCACAGAAAACCGGGAAAAGAAACAGAAGAGAGAGAAGGGGTCAGTATGGATTTTAGAGCCATCATGAATAGTTATTACTGTATAATGAATTGAACATACAGAGCATCAGGATTAAATGAAGGTGAAGTTATCAGAAAGCCATGTTAAAGTAATGTGTTTTTAGCAGTTTTTTAAAGTGCTCCACCGTATTAGCCTGGCGAATTCCTATTGGCAGGCTATTCCAGATTTTAGGTGCATAACAGCAGAAGGCCGCCTCACCACTTCTTTCAAGTTTTGCTCTTCGAATTCTAAGCAGACACTCATTTGAGGATCTAAGGTTATGATTTGGTATATAAGGTGTCAGACACTCCGATATGGATATGGAACAAGATTATTTAAGGCTTTGTAAACCAAAAGCAGTATTTAAAAGCCAGTTCTGAATGACACAGGTAACCAGTGTAGTGATATCAAAACTGGAGAAATGTGCTCAGATTTTCTTTTCCTAGTTAGGATTCTAGAAGCTGCATTCTGTACTAGTTGCAAACGATTTATGTCTTTTTTGGGTAGTCCTGAGAGGAGTGCATTACAGTAATCTAGTCGACTGAAAACAAAAGCATGAACTAATTTCTCAGCATCTTTCAATGATATAAGAGGTCTAACTCCTGCTGTCCTAGTAGTCTGATTAATATGCGATTTAAAATTTAGGTTACAGTCATCAGTTACCCCCAAGTTCTTTACCTCTGTCTTGACTTTTAATCCTAATACATCAGGTTTATTTCTAATATCTTATTGTCTCCATTATTGCCAATCACTAAGATTTCTGTTTTTTTTAATTTATCTTGAGAAAATTACTATTCATCTAAGTAGAAATACAAGTAAGACATTGTGTTAGTGAATCAAGAGAGTTGGTATCATCAGGTGCTATTGATAAGTACAGCTGTGTGTCATCAGCATAGCTGTGGTAACTCACGTTGTGCCTCGAGATAATCTGACCTAACGGAGGCATATAGATTGAAAAGAGCAGCAGACCCAGGATAGAACCTTGTGGAACACCATATAGAATATCATGTGTCTTTGAGTTGTAATTACCACAACTAACAAAGAATTTTCTCCTTGCCAGGTAGGATTCAAACCAATTTAAGAGACTGCCAGAGAGGCCCACCCATTGACTAAGGTGATTTCTAAGAATGCTGTTATCAATGGTGTCAAATGCGGCACTCAGATCTATGAGGACGAGAACAGATAAATGGCCTCTGTCTGTATTGACCCACAAGTCATTTACTACTTTAACGAGTGCATTTTCTGTACTGCGATTTGTTCTAAAACCTGAATGAAATTTATCAAGGACAGCATGTTTATTGAGATGGTTGTTTAACTGCATAATGACTGCCTTCTCTTAAATTTTACTTAAGAAAGGCATGTTAGAAATGAATGAATTTTATTTTTCTTGAGTTGTGGTTTAACTACAGCAGTCTTAAGTCTGGGAAGACCCCCATATCTAATGACGAGTTTACAATGTCAAGAATATTATCAATTAGCACGCCTGATACTTCTTTGAAAAAAATTGTTGGTATTGGGTCAAGGACGCAGGTGGAGGGTCTCAGTTGAGAAATTATTTTATGTAAATCAGGTAAATCTATCCTGGTGAAAGTAATTTGTAAGTTTAATTTGTTTATAACACAGTACTGGGGCTCAGGAGTGTTGGGGAGATATACTATATTATTTCTGATATCATTACATTTTTGATTGAAGAATACAGCAATACCCTCACAGATTTCACTGGAGGTATTTTGGAGGCATTCCTTTGTGTTACCTGGGTTTAGAAGACGATCAATTGTAGAAAATAAGATTCTGGGATTACTAGCATTGTTATTTATAATCTTAGAGAAATAGCAGCACCTCTCAAGACAGACTGTGTTATTGTATTCTGTTATTTTAACCTTCAATATTTCATAGTGGATAGTTAGTTTAGTTTTCTCCATTTACGCTCAGCTCTCCGGCATGTTCTCTTTAAATCAGACACTCTTTGGGTCTTCCATGGTATAATAATGCTAGAAGATTTTTTCACTGTCTTTTCAGGTACAACTATGTCAACAGCAGCTCTTACCTTAGTATTACATTTTTCCACCTTACTATTTACATTATCCTCACTATTATAGTTAGCGCTATAAATGGACTGATTGCTTAGAATGTTTGTAAGTTTTAAGGCTGCTGATGAATCAAAGAAGCATTTTTTAACAGTATGCTTCTCATGAATTTTTTCTATCATTATTTCTATATTAAATAGTAAAAGAAAATGGTCTGATAGACCAATATCAATGACCTGCTTTACATCAACTTTTAGTCCTTTGGTAATTACTAAGTCTAACGTATGACCTGCTTTATGTGTAGGCTGATTAACGAGCTGTCTCAAATCAAAAGAGTCCAGGAGGTTCATGAATTCTTTTACTTTTTGGTCACACTGATTATCGATATGAAAGTTAAAGTCACCGACTATTAAGAGTGTGTCATAGTTCATAATTAAAATTGACATTAAGTCTGAGAATTCCTCAAAGAAAGACACATTGTATTTAGGAGGTCTCTGTACACGGATAATACTAGAAAGTGAGAATCTCCATGAATAATAACAGCAAAATACTCAAAGGACTTGAATTTACCAAAACTGACATCTTTACACTTTAACCGGCACTAGTAGATGTTTGCCAAGCCGCCACCCTTCTTTCCCTGGTGATCCACACAAGTAAAACTGTAATCCGGAGACACAGATTCCATTAAAACAGCCGCACCATCTGAGCTAAGCCACGTTTCACTCAATCAATTTTTCTATCACTAATAAGATCGTTGATAAAAAACGTCTTGTTAGTTAATGCTCTAGCATTTAATAGTGCCATATTCAATGTTTCAGAAGAGCAGAGCTGAATTCTATGTGTGATATTGATGTTTGGAACAGAAACTAAGTTATTTTTGTTAGTGCCGCTGTGTTTGTTTTTTATTTAATCTATAATCTGTTCTTATAGTTTTCATACATTGTTCATCTAAAGTAGTAAATGTAATTAAATTATTAGTGTTTATGCCGTACTGCCTAGATTTTTTACATTCATTAAGATTGGTTATTAGAGTATTAATGTTGTACACTTTTACCGAAGACTTTGTTAAGCAATTATCATGTCCTAGCAAAGCATTAGCATTGCGGAAGGGGTTTAGAGTAGAAATAGACAGTCAAGAGAGATGAATTACCTTAGTGATGTTTTTGGAGCGGACCCGGGCGCCAAATCTATTTAGATGCAGACCATCCCGCTTGAAGAAACACGGCCTCTCCAAGAAGAGGTCCCAGTTGTTGATGAACCCAATGTCTTGATTCTCGCAGAAGCCTCTCAGCCAGTTGTTTAATCCCAGCAGACAACTGTAGTATTCGTTTGATCGTTTAATGAGAGGTAGTGGACCCGAGATGAAGATCTTTGCCGACAGGGTCCTCTCCTTCGCGTCTTTAATTAGTGCTGCAAATTCAGCCTTGAGAATTTCCGAATGTCGGTGCCTCACGTCGTTTACGCCGGTATGTAATATAATAGATCCCACTGCCCTGTTCTTGTGCTTCTCGTAGACTGTCGGCGCACGTCTCATCACATCTCAGACACGAGCACCGGGAAAACAAGAAACAAAAGATTTCCGATTAGGGCATGTGATATTGACACACACATTATCAGGTCATAACAGGCTTAATTTTCGAGTTTGGTATTTTTCCATTGAGCTGTTTTAGCTCTGGCCTTTCCTCAAGAAACTGTGACACACAGACAGACACACACCTATCATCGAGGTATTAATGTTTTTGGTATGCAGGGGACCCTAAAATGTCAAAATCCTTCGATAAACGGAGATCGAAATTTTTGATGAATCTAAAGCTTTCACTTCTCTCTCATAGACGAGAGGTTATGGTGGGGAAGGGTGCAAGAAAAAATGGAAATAAAGGGTGAAAAATTGGGAAAAGGAACAAGATATGACAGAAAATAATCGAGATATGGATGAAACACCTGTGTCATTATAGCTCTAGGAACCACAACCAAATCAGCTTTATATTTAATTTTTAAGCCTCTTTTCAATGCTGAATTATTTGCTTAGTCAGTTCTTCAAACTTATGTTTATGGAGCGCCTTCTACAAACAGATCATAATGCTAGATAAATGACGCAGATGCAGTTTGCTTTTACATACGGTCTTTGAGCACAATTCATTCTAAAAGTTTTTTAAAAACTTGTGGCACTGAGAGGTGCATCCTAAATTATGATTAATAAGTCTGATCAATCAAGCATGCACTTTGTGGTTAATGAACACAGTGAGCTGAAACATTCTCACAGCATTTTCAAAGTCTCAGTATGTTATTTTGTGTATTTTAAAATGAAGCTTATTATCTTAAGATCAATGAGTGAGAACATGTTGCAAATAACATACAGATTACATCAATACAAAATGTTTTAGCTTTTCCAATTGTCCTTCTTACATTACATTAAAGAAAAATAAATTAGATTATTAGCAATAGTTAGACTAATTCATTATAGAAATATTTATTGTCCAGGAGGATTACTGATATAAAACAAGTTAAAGTAGAAAAGCACAGTTTTATACTCAATTCTTGTATTACATTTATCTCACTAATACTGAGTACAAGAAAGAATCTAGACCTTTAAAGAGTGAGCTAAAATATTTATCAGTCAGTTTTATTTATGATCTGAAAATACCGATGCAACGTGAGTCCCTTTCAATACTTCATGACCACCAACAGAGGACATAAAAACCCAAACCCACTTTGTTTCTAAAGAATATAAAAGCTAAAGCTTTTCTTAGCTACAGTGTGCACAAGACAGGAGCCAGTCCTGTTGAGAAAAAGCACATGATATTAATCTTCATTTATTATTAAAGATCTTAAAATTAGACTCAAAGAAGGTTTTTCTTCTAAATGCAAACTTCAGAACAATAAACAGAATACTCCAATTTCAAATCATATTTACAGGGTTACGAGACCATTATTGTCACATGTACAGAGTACAGTGAAATTCTTACTGGCATGTTCTAATTAACATGTAACACATCGCCACTCTCCTGCTAGTCTCGTGGGGCCTTATGTGATACTTCAGTGAGGATACACATCTGGGGACAACTTGCTTAAAAGGTTGTAGAGCATTGTGGCAAAATTGGCTGTTGAAAAGGCTCCGCCCACGGGGTTTCTTCCAAAAAAATCCCTCCACCATTTTCCTGAAAACTTTAAACGTTTGGGGTTGCAATGTCACACTCATAGGTATGCATTAGACTGATAAATAAAATAAAGGGAAAGACAAGGAGATTGGAAAAGAAACTGAACAAAAGACTTGACACAGAGAAAACAGGTAACATTGCTGTCATCAATTCACAAGCTCACTACCTGAAGCTTTTTGATTAATTTATACATCTTGCAGCCCTTTTGACGATTGCATCGCTACATTGCAGTGTTTAGAGAATATTGTGGTTTCTCTCACATTCTCCCTCTCTTTAATATACTGTGGTCATCAGAGGTAATGACAGTCTTGCAACAGTAGAAGGGGGCCAATCCAGTCATCCTCATTTACTTTCATTCTCAAAATAAAAACAATCACATGATGCCTTAAGAAGGGACACAAAGTAATGAGCAGCAGCCATTAATCAGGCTCTTTAATCTGGTTTAGTAAATTCATAGATCTCCTTAGCTCTAGTTGACTCTTGCAGAATTGACAATTCCTTTTGAGCGGACACCCTTTTATAGGCCATGGATCGGACGGGGCGGAGTCAGATGCCCTCACTGGACAATTTCTTGGCACTGTGGAGAAAAAAAATGACAAGACGGTTAGTGGCAGCGCCCCCTTTGGCCTGGATTGGTATCACATACCTGGGAAGAGCTTAAAGGGTGATCCTCAGGGGTGCACGCGTGACAATGCTAAATGTTAAAACACTGCAACCATATTCATGTATGACATGTTTGACATTTCCATTTAGACAGTAATGTTAACTTATTTTACTTATTTATTTAGATGTGCAGTGAAATGTTGGGTGATGTGCAGTCTCGTCCGTGGTTCTACTGGAGTGGTATCAGTGTCATTAGGCACATTTACTGTTACTGAGGACTGAAAATTAAATCTCCTATGGCTCTCCCTTAACAATTTTCATTCAGCTTTTCTCCTCTTTATAACTAAATGTGAGAGAACACTCTTTAATCCATCCATTCATTCATCTATCCATCATCTGCTTATCCTATACGATTAACAGGCAGCTAGAGCTTCTCCCAGCAATCATTGGGCGCAAAGCTGAAAGAGCATCTAGACAGGGCGGCAGTCACACCATTTAGTTCAAATTGATATTTTACATGACATAACTGGCATTTCTGTTAACCTTGCATTGACTGCGTCAGTATCATCCTAACGGAGGGTCACAGACATCACATACAGCCAGCGGCTCTGCATTGTTGACTTTTACAGCTGGCCCGGTCATGTTTTTGAATGCCAAAGTATAATCTGGTTTTACAGAAAGGTTTGTCCTTTTTGCAGCAGGTTATGATTATTTTTAACACATGTAATGAGTGCTCTGCAGACACAGTACACATGCATTTGATCTTTTTAGGAGACATTCCATCCAAAGAAGTTTATCCATCATGACCGCAGACGTGCTTTGTGTTGGGCCAGGTTACCAAGTACACCTTTACTCTTAGCTGTTTAAATCATAGCCCCTACTCTGGGCTCCACCTCATGTGGTGTTGCATCGGATTAGATATTTCAAACTGAATGTTCTCCCCCACTTTTAATACAAATTCACTCCAGGTTGTCTCCATTTGTATGTTTTATAGGTCTGGCTCTGTGAGACTACTCTCTGGTGCCATGATTAGTCAGGATAACAACCTTGCGTTGAAACTTCTAACTTCTTTACCTGAAAATTCTCAAAACACTGCTTACAACACTATCTACCATTAAGAAACTTATTAGTTTAGCATATTTTGGAAAACAATTACAAAATAATAATTAAAGTAAATCTTTTTAATTATTTTTTTGTAGCATTTTTTTTTTTATTAAAATCAAATAACATTCCATACAAGTAAGTCAAGTTTTACAAACATAGGTTCCAAACAAATCAACCCCCACCCATGAGAAAGAGAGCTAGGCCAGCAGAGTAAAACTTTAAACTAGTAAAAATAAGTAAATAGATAATTTAATAAATTAATAAAAATAAATAGAATTAAAAAGAGGGGAGAGAATCAACTTCCTCAATTTAAATGGTTATTCTAAAATGTTAATGATTAGGTCCTGCCAGGTTTTGAAAAAGTTTTGTATAGATCTGTGAGATCTGTGAGAATTAGATTTTTTCCAATTTAAAATTTTATATAACATCAGTTACCCACTGACTTAGAACAGGTTAGTTAGGATTCTTCCAGTTGAGTAAGATAAGTCTACGTGCTAATAGTGAAAGAAAGGCAATTACAGTTTGTTTGTCCTTCTCCACTTTAAGCCCACAAACAGATCTGTTAGTGGATTAGGAGGCATTGTAACTCCGAGGCTGTCTGATAGGCATTTAAAGATCTTGGTCCAGAATGATGTTAATTTAGTGCAGGCCCAAAATATGTGGCCTAATGAGGCTGGAAATTGATTGCAGCGTTCGCAGGTTGGATCTTGCCCTGGAAACAGTTTGGCCAATTTTAAACAAGACAGATGCGCTCAATAATATTAAGTTGAATGATTGTATGCGTTGCACATATGGAGCGCACATGAATTCTGTGCATTGCTGCCTTCCACTCCTTTTCTGAGATGTTGAGTGAGAGATCCTTTTCCCACTGTACTCTAGGATCTTTGAAAGGGAGGGACTGTAAAACAGTTTTATATACCGTATTTACGCATGTACCACGAGCACATTTTTTCCTAAAAATTAGCATTAGAAAATCAGGTGCTCATCATGTAATTCTGTAATGTTTACTTCTTCTGCTTGGGGTTGCTCACTCGCTCTCACTCTCGCTCACCCACTCACGCTCTCTCTCACGTTCGCTTGCTCGCCCACTCGCGCTCTCTCTCACGTTCGCTTACTCATCCACTCGCGCTCTCTCTCTCACTGGCATGCTTGCGCACTCGTGCTCTCTCTCTCTCGCTCGCTTGCTCGCTCACTTGCGCTCGCTCTCGCTCGACAGTGCCCTCTCTCTCTCTAAACACTTCCTATACAATCACAACACGTGTCGTACACGGGGCAAAACTTTTTTCGCAATTTTCTTTGTAAAAATTTGGGTGCGTGTCTTACACAAGGGGGCATGGTACACGAGTAAATACGGTATTATAGAAATGCTGAGTTCTCAAGACTGATAAATATTTTTTCCAGCAAAGAGGTAGGTGGGAGGTGAGGGAAATTGGGCAGTTTTTGTTTAACAAAGTTTTTAATTTGAAGGTAGTGAAGGTAGTAAAATTTGGAGTGTAATTGTTTGTAGGATGTGAAGATGTTGTCTGTGTACAGATCTCTAATTGATTTAATCCTGAATGTTTTCCAGACATTAAAAACTGCATACATTTGAGAGGGTGGAAAAAGGCGTTTCTCATGCAGAGGTGCCACAAATAAAAGCTTCTCTATCTTAAAATACTTCCTACATTGGTTCCATATTCTGAGTGAGTGAAGCACAATTGGGTTGTTAGTATATCGGTGATGACTTGTACTTATTGGGGTACAAAGCAAGGAATATAAATAAGTACTGCAGGATTTTATTTCTATTACGGACCAGGCCTGCGTATGTTCTTCTATTTGTGTCCATGTCCAGGTTTTTATTTTTAAAACGTATTCTTTAATGCTTTTTAATCATTCACTCTATTAAAGACGCCATAAAAGACAGCTAACTGTTTTTTCATTCCTGAGTTGTGTACATGCTGTACCGCCAGTTTTACTTTTATACATTGGCAGCCAATTCATTAGTTGTATGCAATGTGCTAGGCCACTTCAATATATATGCAGAGTGAACCTTCGTCTTTTTCACATCCTTCAGTTTGTTTTGCCATTCCTGTGCTTCCGGTTGAGGTGTTGCACTCCAGTTCAGCCTCAGCTATGATGAGCCTCCTCTTTATCTATTTAAATTATTTGATATGTGCCTGGTAAACCTGCCTCTAGTGTCAATCACAAGAGCTCTGCATGGCTCCACTACTGGTGACTCTTGTCTGATGATTATAATTCAATTTAGTAGAGCTTTATTGGCATGATACACATATCTGGAAGATTTTACAGACATATATGATCAATATTTGAACACAAAAAAAGTAATAAATGAAAAAGCCAGAAAATACCGTAGTGTGCACTGTGGAAGCTGCTGCGTAAATGAAAATTTGATTGGTTGGATGGTTGATTTGACTGTGGCTCCTCAGTCATCCAGCTAACTAACTCTTAATGTAGTTACTAAGCCTTTACCTGGTCAGAATATTGTGGCTTTTCAGTCAAACCTCAAAACAGCACAATGAATTCTCAAATGGTCTCAAATCATAACAACCTAAGTTTCTAATCTGTTAACTTCACTTCATTGGTCATGCAGGCCAGAGCCTATTCTGGCAGCCCAGAGTGCAAATTAATAATGATCTTTGCACAGGACAGCAGTCCATCACAGAGCTTACTCATGCACTCACACTCACACTTACATGGCGCCAATTTCGAGGTGCCACACAGCCTAAACCCAGGTAGACATGGGGAGAATATAACGTCTCTACACAGACAATGACCAAACTATGGATCCAGATGCCTGGAGGAGTGCGAATCGCTGGATAAAACAGCACAGTGCCCAGACTGTAAAACAGGTGCATACATTTCTCAGCTGTGTGTACAGTATATGTTTCTTTATTGGCAATTATATTGTACCTACATTAACTGATGGTGCCAAGTGGAAATGGCATAGTCAGTCTTAACCAGGGTTTCAATGCTAAGAAGTTGGCTTACATAAAATTACTTTAGGTAACTAAATGATAAATTCTTTTTAAACACATTGCTTAATTCATGCAAAATAATCTCCCAGGAAGAGCACTAAATTAAGCAACATCATGAACAGCTGTTGTTACAAAGTGATGTTTCTGCTGGACAGAACATAGCATGTAATAAAAAGGAATCATCAGGAGTCATATTGCCTATAAGTCTAAGGGCTTCCATTTTTCATATGACTTTAAAGCCTTGCATACACTTTGTGATTTTAACCAAAGCTGTGAGCTCCGAACTGGATTTTCAAACTGGCACAAAATCGAAAGAAAATTGTTGCAGGTTGTGAAGTCATTGTGCACAATGCATGTGATATTCAGAAAGTATTCAGGCCATTTCTTTTTCAACACACTTTATTTTGTTGTATGTTTAGCCTGTGCAATTAGAAGGTTTTAACGCTGAACGTTTATGAATGATGGTGTGGTAGATTGGGGACGCTCTCGCTCCCTTGAACCCCTGTCCATGACTCCAGACACCAGGTAAAAGTCCAAATGTAGATGTATTTAATTGCCACAGTGCACAAAGCACACTCTCCACCACAATACTCATATAAATCACAAATACTACACAATAAATCAATCCTCCACTCCCAGACGCGTTGCCACCCTTCCACCCAGCTCAGCTCGCCGTCTGGGAGCTCCCACAGTCCTTTTATATCTCCTGACCTGGAAGTGTTCCTAATCCCCAGTCCAGGTGATTCTCAATCACTTCCGGGTCAGGTAAAAGTTCTTTTCTTCAACCCGGAAGCCCGTCGCTCTTCCTATGATAAACTTCCGGGTCATAGGGCACAAAGAAATCTTCGGTCCTCCTTGCAGCTCCCTCTTGTGGCCCCCATGGCATCCAGCAGGGCTGTGTCCATGATGCCCTGCTGGTCTTCTGGGGACCTCCATGCTGCAAGGAGGGCTCCACCTGGCGGCTTGGGGGTATGGCCGGGATAAACGGCCGGCCATCCTCCACAATGGATTTCAGTTTTTGAATTTTAATCAGTTTGCAGACATGTTTGCACTTTGTCATTGTGGGTTATTGAGTGAAGATTCATGGGCAAAAATTGGAAATGTATCCACTTAAAATTAAATCTACAACACAATAAAGTGTACAGAAAATGAAGGGGTCTGAATCTTTCATGAATCCATTGCAAGCAGTGTGACTATTAGGGGGTGTTGCAGCAATCCAAACACAAACACAACTACATCTACACAAGTCTTGGGTTGAAACAAATGATTTATTATGCACAGATACCTTTCTCAGCTTTCTTCAAAGGTTGCACAAGCACAGTTACAAGAAAATGTCTTCTTCTCTGTCACTTCCCGCTCCTCCACTTCCTCCTCAGTGATCTTCGTTCTCATCCACCCAACTCTGATTCACCAAGTGAGTAGGTGTGGCTTCCTTTATACCGGAACTAGGACTATTTCTGGTGCCACCGCATTGCATCCAGAAAGCACTTCCAGGTCAGGCTGAATCTACCTAAAAAGAGGAAACCTCCTCCTCACAGTTTCTTTAGGCAGCTCCCATTAGACCTAGGAAGGCTGCCCGTTGAAACTCCAATTCTTATTAAATCCTGAAGGTGTGTATATGGGAGACCCACCAGAGAGCTGCTGGGGAAGTACATAGTCCTGGGTGGAAATTTTGTGTCATCTTTCTATGATCAAGACATCCTGGCTAAGTAGGGGACCATCCACTGTGGTCGGGATGGCAGCCAACCCTTCGACCATCCACTGTGGTCGGGATGGCAGCCAACCCTTCTTCTATTATATTCTTAATTACAATCTCTGTGATTGGCAAATCATTACATCCTTAAAATCAGCACTCCTCTTCTACCCTTATGCCTGGTATGGTTTTGAGAAAGAAGCTTGAGGGTGACAGAGTGACAAAATAGCAAAATTATAGGGTGGATTTCTTGTCATGATTATTTCAGTAAATTTACAGAAGAGCCAAGCAAAATGACACCTTTTATTGGCTAACTAAAAAGATTACAATTCGAGGCAACTCGGGCCCCTTCTTCAGGCAAGATGTACTTGCCTGAAGAAGGGGCCTGAGTTGCCTCGAAAGCTTTCATATTGTAATCTTTTTGGTAAGCCAATAAAAGGTGTCATTTTGCTTGGCTCTTCTCTACATTCATAATGGCTAACACGGTACAACACCCTAGTATTACAGTTAATTTACATGAATGCAGAATGGAACAAGGTGCAAAAGGAGGGCATGAGCCATGAGAAAGGCAAAAGCCTGGATAGTGTTACTTAAAACTAAGATTGATACCTAAGCATGGACTGACTTGAAGAGAACACGATGCCTTAAATGAAATAGAACAGGAAAGGAGACATAGTCAAAAGGAGAACGCAAAGTTACAAAGTGAAAATCAGACCTGTCTTTCACCAAGACCAAAACAAATCCCACACTAGAAATGACAAAACTCTGTAGTCAATAAGTCTAGAGAGAATGTAAACAAGCAAACACACGCAAAGTTTTTAAAGGACTTATCCGCAATCTTGGATGGAGCGCTCACCTTGTATCTTGTCACACAGCTGATGTCATTTGCAGGGCATTTCAGCTTTGTTACATTGGTAACACTACAACAAAAACTCCAAAATTGCAATACCCAGGAGAAGCAAATATAGCATCAAAAACAATACAGAATTATTTAATAATCAGTAACAGCGTACTGCACGATAACGTGCAGTGAATACACTTGAGTTATAGTTTTCATCCTCTTTCTCTGTATGTTTAGCTTTTGTTTGCTCAGAGGTTGATGTGCTTGCTGTTTCCTGAGCAGCTCTTCTTTTCTCCACTCTAGCAGCCTGCTTCTTCTCTTCTTCCGTTGGCATATTTTTGCATTAAAACTGATTAAGACAGTTTTGTGTTGCCATTACTTAGTACGTTTCTCTTATTTTTTCACTTAAGCTGGAACTTAAATCTTCAATCTGCCTCAATAATGATTTAAGATATGAAGAGATACAGGAAGTTATGGTGAAGGTGGTAGGGATGAGAACAGTGCCCGTAGGCATGGCAGCCCTGCTGCTAAGAGTTGATTGTACAATAAAGTAAAATAAAAATGAAAAGAGTAATAAAAATCCTCACCCTGAAAGCAGATAGTAGAGGTCACGTGGTATATGTGTACCAAATTTCAGGTCAATAGGTCAAACAGTTTGTGAGCTACAGGTGATTTAAAATCCTGAACAGACAAACGGACAGCCACAGTAGCGTATTATATAAGAAGATACAAAATATTGTTCAAACACAAGAATTTGCAAAATTTTAATTCTGCATAATTCAAACCTTCCATAGATAGAGAACTTACAGATAAAATGTGTATTCAAGTTGTGGGATTAGAATGGGCGTTCCAGCCAGGGAGAAGCATAGGGTATTACCTGAATGGGAATGATGGACGGATTGGCCGGCTGGGTGGAAAAAACTCTGTGCCCAGCCAGTATAAAACAATGGATGGCTCAGCAGAAGCCGGAACCTGAAAGTGATTCCATTCCTCATGTGCTAGGTGGCAGTGATCCTTGTATGAGAGCCTAATCGGGACTCTCACAGGGGTGCTAGGGAGATGCAGTCCAGTAGTGCAACCCTTTAGGGGTCCCTTGGGATTGAAAGAAGGTGCTGTCTTTAGAGGACTTCCCTACTTTCATTATGGTCTGTAGGTGCTTCCTGGAAGGTGTAGCATGGCCCCAAAAGCATTCCCCAGCCCGGCATAAAAGGAAACCCACTGCCAGACATGGATGATTCAGAGTTGGGAGGCAGTAGGCAACACTCAAGAGAGGAGATAAGGAGGAAGAATTCTGTGATTTGTGTTCATGTATTGTATAATTGTGGCTTGTTATTGGGATTGTGAAGAGGCGACTAGGAAATGAATACAAATCCTTTATTTTACCTTATCAACGTGTGGTACTTTACTGTGTCTATGGTTTGGGGCTCTCCGGCACCCCCTTGCAGTAACAAAGTAAAGAAAAGTTAAAAACAAAATAGTATCACAGAAAATTAGTCAGAAATCAAGCAAGAGTAAGAAAATGTCCAACCTCAAAGGGCACAAAGACATTAATGACAGACCAAACAGGCATCACTGAAAGCACCGCCCATGCCCACTGGTTATGTGAAAACTGAGTAGCAGCATCTGTCTCGAAGATATAAAAAGACAACAGGGCATGGAAGTTGAGATAAAAGAGAAAGAAACATCAAACTCATTTATTGAAGACATTGGGAGGATGAAATGCATCATGATGGGTATCACTGAAGATGGTAGGCTTCTTCTAAATCCATGAAAATGTTTATAAAGCCAAATTAGAATGGAGTGTGTCAAATAAACAGACAAATTCACAGAAAAGGTTTGGGGCAGCCACCCTTATACTTGAAATCATGCTGCAAAGTAAGCAATTAAATTCAAGCTGTTTACAGAGTCCGAAACAGACTGGATGAAATAAAATGGCAGTTTTATGGTTAGGCATAGGAAGTGAGGTCAGCAGAGTTGGAACCAGAAATTAGGTCATTGAGGGTACGGCCAGAAGAAACATTATTGGGGCCGGAATCATAAATGATGTGATCGGGGCCATGCGGTAATTCCCGCAACTGGTCAGCAGAGGAAAGAGAGAAAGGGTGCACTCTGCCACCCCCTGGTCTGGCGTGGAATTACCCTCATTTGAGCACTTTAGCTGCCTCCCATGCACACGTGTTTGACAACTGTAATGTGAAGTTCTGAGGTTGGTGAAAATGTCCTGCATGTCTTCCAGTGGGCTTTTCTGTTAGTGATAACAGGAACAGTCCACAGGAAGGGCAGCTGCTATTCAGAGTCAAAGTAATTGTCAGGCGTATTTTCTAGTGTGTCATTTTTGGTGACATCTATCAGCTGGTTTAGAATTAGTGTGGAGATTCTCACGGTCTATTAGCATCAATAAAGTTGGCAAACATGCAACCTATGAACTGTTTTCGGTTCCTTGGATTACTAATAGCAGACAATGTAAGATCAGAACATTAAGATGCCTTTTAAATAACAAAGCTTGTACACAATGAATTACTCCCTGTCCTATGTTGTACTGAATCATGCTTTGACTGTATGTTCAATTTGCTTGTTTTAACTGAGGCCAAGAATGTCTAAGAATTCCATGAGAAATAATGTCAGCTTTATACAGTTTCAGTGCTTATTCTATCATTTGCTTTGTTTATGGTTCCTTCAAGATGCTGATGAGTAGTAAAAAGTTTCATTTTCTAGGAATCTCCTTTTCTTGACACTGTAATGCTACCAGTCAGGCAATTTGTGATTCACCCCAAGGTGAATTGTTTTCAGCCTAAGGCAACCACCAGATATCATCTGTCATGCCTCAGGCACTGAATGATCACCAGAATAGAGCTGCACACGGTAAGAGGTGATCGCCAGTCCAAACTTGGTCTAGAAAAGGCAGGAGTCAGTGAGTAGATTAGCAAGAACTAATTGACAAAGTGTAGTCAGCCATCAGATGGTAAAATGGTAAGAAGAGAGATAATGAGAACTTGAGAATATGGAGAATCAAGCCTGAGCAAAGTACGACTATGAAGCACACAAACTTACCATAGCCAAGTGCAGAAGCCTAGAAGTAAAGCAAACTGTAAATGAATAAAATGTTAATAAATTAACCAACGCCACCTGTGGTGGGCTTGCGCCCTGCCCGGGGTTTGTTTCCAGCTTTGCGCCCTGTGTTGGCTGGGATTGGCTCCAGCAGACCCCTGTGACCCTGTAGATAAGATATAGCGGGTTGGATAATGGATGCATGGATGGATGTAATAAGCCACGGACAACACATCAGTTATTTGTTTAGAAAAAGTGGCATGTGACCACTAGGGGGAGCACAGTATAGTGATGAACAGGACACCATGTGAAATCTGTCAACAGGGGCATGTTGATATGTTTATTGAAAATAAAGGCAGTGGATCAATCAACCCTTTAACGCATACAGTCAACCCTCGTTTATCGCGGTTAATCCGTTCCAGACTCTGCCACGATAAATAAATTTCCGCGAAGTAGGATTCTTTATTTATAAATCAAATATTTTCGCAGTTAGAGCATAGAAAACCTGTTTACGACCTTCTAAATACATTTTCTAACATTATTAGAGCCTTCTAGACATGAAATAACACCCTTTAGTCAAAAGTTTAAACTATGCTCCATGACAAGACAGAGATGACAGTTCTGTCTCACAATTAAAAGAATGCAAACATATCTTCCTCTTCAAAGGAGTGTGCGTCAGGAGCAGAGAATGTCAGAGAGGGAGAGCGAGCGAGAAAAGCAAACAATCAAAAATCAATACGTGTTGTTTGGGCTTTCAAGTATGCGAAGCACCGCACGGGAAGCATATCGTATATCATTGAGGAGTTTTATTTAATATGTAATACTTGCTTTGATTGGGTAGCTTCTCAGCCATCTGCCAATAGCGTCCCTTGTAAGAAATCAACTAGGCAAAGCAACTGAGGAAGCATGTAAATTAAAAGACCCATTGTCCGCAGAAATCCACGAACCAGCAAAAAATCTGTGATATATATTTAGATATGCTTACATTTAAAATCCGTGATAGAATAAAGCCGCGAAAGTTGAAGCGCGATATAGCGAGGGATCACTGTAATATAATCCTTTTGTCCATGAGTGTCACTTCTGAGACTCTTAGGCAGGATTGCTTTCTCTTTTGTGATGACAGAAGAATTGGTCTTTTCTAGTTGGCCCATTTAATACTCTATGAAATGCATGTAAGTCAAAGGAGTTGTCCTTTTTTCCTTTCTTGAACTTCTTGGGTGATGTAGAACTCTCTCATATTCAGATTTTCATGAAGGGTGCGATCTGATCCTGTGCTGGAAAGCAAAAAGGACAAGCCCAGGGAAATAAGGGTCTCACAGACCATCTCAATTTTGGCTTTCTTGTTCCCATAGCATTTAACATAAAGAGTCAGCGTGATCTGTGACACTGCATAGTGCTGCTTCATGTATGATTTATAGTGAAAGTGTTGACGGAAGGCACTTTAGCCTCCTAACGTTCTCTTTTCATTGGTGGAGAAGCTAATCATAAGTTGGTTGGGACAAACCACCTCAGGATCTCAAATTAGGACCCAAGCACATCCATGCAACAGGTGACACCTCAGCACCACACTAATTTGAATGGAGAGGAACAGTGTGTGTTTTTTTTTTTACAGTGGCTGGAGTGCCAATCCTGCCACCAACCCCCAAGTTTCCCTTCAAGTTGGAAGACATGCTTGCAGGGCTGGATGCAGGTTAACGTCATACCCAGGACGGAGCAATTGCAGGTTAACCTTTCGATTGCCAGCACAGATCCCAAGCCCTCAGAGCCACCACACCACCACTAATCATATAAATGCCTAAATAATGTTCCTGAACTTAGTAGTCTTGTTTTTACAAGTACATCCCACAATAGTAACCTCAGGAATCTTTAACAAGGGCTGGCTGCATGCTGCTGAGATCAGTCCTGCTCTCAGTTTTGCATCCCTGACAAGGTTCTAGTGTTAGGCAAACCAGGTAGTACTCCATAAAGAGAGATCAGACTGAGCTCCAGAAAACAAGATACACTCATTAAAGCTCCAGATGTTTGCAAACCTGATAGTGCCACCGGATGTGATTCAGGACCCTGTAGTTCTTCTGAAGTAGACAGAAACGGTAGAGCTACAGAAAGGCACCATACTGGTAAAGCACCAGAAAGAGACAAACCTGGCAGAGCCCTAGAAGTAAGTAGACCTGGTAGAGCTCTAGATCCACCTCAGTGGATCTCCAGAAGTAGACAAACCCAATAGACTTCCAGATGTAGGATAACTTGATAGAGCTCTATGAGGGGATCAAACCTGGAAGGTTTCCAACTTAGGCAGAGGGGTTAAAACTGGCAAAACTCCAGAAAGAGACAAACCCGGCAGATCTCAAGAAGTAGGCAAACCTGACAGGGCTCTAGAAAGAGAAGAAATCAGTGGAGCTCAGAAGTAGACTATCAGGGCAGAGTTCCATAATTAGCAAACCTGGCACAACTCCAGAAGGTGACAAAACCAGTATGACTCCAGAAGTAGTCAATGCTGGTTACAACACTAAAAGTAGAAAAGAAACCCCATCAGAGCTGTAGAAGGGGGCAAACTCAGTGGAACTCCTGAAGGGAACAAACCCTAGAGTGCCAGGCGTGCAGCTGAATCCATTACTGTGTCAGCATTTAAGGACCGGCTTGATGAGATGTCGAGGCAACTTAGCTATTAGCCAACCAAATGAGCTTGATGGACTGAATAGTCTCTGCTCATTTGTAAAATTTCCTATGTTCTAAAGCACTCAGCGAAACAATAGAAAACTAAATGAGCCGCCCTTCTGGGATATCAGAGTGGAGCTAATAGCTCGAGGAATTCATGAATCAAAACCACATAAGCATTTTCAAAGTGTTATTTCTCCCCATGTCAGTTTAGAAGCAGGTGTCTTGAGATATTTTTATATTAAGCTAGGCTGGCAAAATTACTGTAAATGCCTTGTTTTTTATACATATTTTTCCAACAAACTAAAGTAATTATCTTGTAAATTTAGACCATAATACTAGGCTACACAGACTCAGAGGCTCAGTGTGAAGGGCTCAGTGTTGACGTATTACAGGAATACACCTGTGTTTGTGCTCCCACTGGGAAACTGTGAAATTAGAAAAGAACAAAAAAAATCAAATAAATAATAGGAACAAGCTTATCCCCAACTTCTGCCCATTTCTACAATAAAAGAGTGGGGAGCAAAGTTTAACACAAAGAAATGGCCACTTCCTCAATTTTCATAATTCTTGTCACTCATCAATTGACCTAATTTCCCTCTTGTACAAAACAAAAAGCAAGTAAATGTGATGCATCTGATGTGTTGACTCTGCCACGTGATCAAGTGGCCCATTTCTGCGACAGACACATCCATCAATTCCTTAGTCCCTATTAACAGATGTTGCTCTGTCCCAAGGGGGAGTTGGGCCAGAGATGAATGAATGATGGTACAGATGGTCTGCCGATAGGATCCCTTTCTGGATTAATAATTTTTGAAGTGCTTATCATTGTAAGGGACAAAGGAATGGGGCACAGGGGGGTTGGGGTAGCCAGGCTTTTTCTGTTTTTCAGCTTCTGAGGCAGTGTCTGTACTCTCCAGTCTGACAGCCAGCCTCTCGTGTGTGTGTCTCTCTCCCTCTCTCGTCTCCCTCTGGTCCTCTGCTCACAGCCTGACGAGAATGACTCCTGTTTGCTTAAAGCGTGAGCGTCTGCTTTTCATCATGTTGCTCGGCTGGGTGGTTTAGTGCCTCTGCCTGATTAGGTTCCTCTAAGGCTCTCCCAGGGAAGCAGACCGAAGCCATTTAAACCCATCCAAATCCACCAAACTGGAATAGTTTATTGAATGACATGTCAGAGAAAATGTACCATCATCTGGCCTTTATTTCCTTGATATCTGAAGCGGCAGGAGGGCATTCCACTTTTGGAGCTCTGCACGTACCAAATAATTTGCTTTAAGCACCAGATATGGCATGATGGACTGGCATGAAAAGACTGGCAGGTAGTTGATCCTGTAGAACCGGCTTGTGGCCTCTCTAAGATTGAATGGGATTGTGCACGACATGAGTTTAGCGAGCAAGACCATGACAGTTGTCTCATTGATTTTAATTTCAAATAACATCAGTTCCCTTTAGCAATATTTCTGTCTCTGTCCTCTTTATATTTCTTATCTTTTGATAAATCAGTCTCAACTGTGGCTGGATTTATTGGTGACAGTTACCACCTGATGACTGCCTTGTTTTAACTTTCCCAATCAGTTTTTCAATGAATAATAATTGAGCAACTCAAATAATAGAGTAATCATTAAATCAGTCAATTTATGGGGTCCTTAAGCACACGGAAACTATACGAGGTGTGGCAGAAAAGTAATGAGACTGGCAACACTGCAAGCAAACTGGCAATGCTGCGCTGTTGTCCTTGATGTAGCACGTGTATCAGTACCCTCCCATAGCTCAGTGAGAGTTTCAACTCCTTCCGTTAACTACGTGATTTTTGTAACTGCTATTAGCGAAGTTGTGTTTTTGGTTGTGCGTCACAAAAGGGGAATCGTCCACAAAGAATTTGTTCCTCCAGGACAAACTGTCAACCAAGTTTTTTATAAAGACGTCCTTGAAAGGCTCAGAAAAAGGGTCATTCGCGTGAGACCAGACATTGCAGACAAATGGATGCTCCATCATGACAACGCCCCATGTCACACTGCCCTCTCCATAACAGAATTTTTGACCTCAAAAGGCATTCCTGTGGTTCCCCAGCCCCTTTATTCACACTCCTTTTTCCTAAACTGAAAAATGTCCTCAAA
The DNA here is from genome assembly GCF_016835505.1 of Polypterus senegalus. Taxonomy (NCBI): domain Eukaryota; kingdom Metazoa; phylum Chordata; class Cladistia; order Polypteriformes; family Polypteridae; genus Polypterus; species Polypterus senegalus. Next base: position 33,712,639 of record NC_053159.1, read on the forward strand.
GGATGTCATTTCGGGACTTTAGAAAACGTCCAAAAGAGTGTAATGGACATGCTGAAGACCATACCGGTTGAAGACTTCCAGCGCTGCTACCAACAGTGGGAACAACGTCTCCATCGGTGTGGAGCTGCCCAAGGGAACTACTTTGAAGGGGATAACATTGATGTTTGAAAAAAATAAAAACTTTGGTAAATAACTTACTTTTCTGCCACACCTCATATGTAGTGGATAGGATGGATCAAAGTCTAGTCCTCTGGAACTTCAATGTTACAATAATAATAATTATAATTATTATTTTATTTTTGTAGCATCTTTACTGTACTAATACCATGACCATGGTACCACTAAGTAGGTAAACCACTATAATAAATATAACAAATTGAAAGGCTGTCTAATGTATGGCTTGGATTGTTCTTTGGACTGATTGATTCAATTATTGTGAAAAAGAGTTCCAGACACAGTAAAATGGCATGTGAGGCCTCCAGAACGAAGCACATAGCAAGCAAGGACCTTCACTGTGCAGTCTTAATGTAGTCTTACCACTAGGCAGGCTTCGGCCAGCTCAGGCACAAAATAGGGAACCTGGTTTACAAGTTCATAATACAAATATAATCCCCAAAATTTTCAAAATATATTACAGTGGGAGAAAAAATATATAAAACTCTGGCTTGTAAAGACAGTCTAAACAGAAATCTTTAGAAATTGAGAGTTCAGAAAAGACAGGCTTACATTAACAACAAACAGAAACTTTTGCACCCCTAACACAAAATTTTCTGTGAGCCACTATATTAAAGAATGTTGATTGAGACCACTAGACACTCGATTGCTAGGATATACTGGTGAAAAGGTCCCTTACCATCACAAGTCCCTGGACATGCATCCAGAATGCCATGATGGTAAATCCAGTCTGGCTTTTAATTATTTACATAAGTGATGTTCATAATTTTTGGGTAATATGTATGTGTTCGGGCGGCATGGTGGCGCAGTGGGTAGCGCTGCTGCCTCGTAGTTAGGAGAGCCAGGTTCACTTCCCGGGTCCTCCCTGCATGGAGTTTGCATGTTCTCCCCGTGTCTGCGTGGGTTTCCTCCGGGTGCTCCGGTTTCCTCTCACAGTCCAAAGACATGCAGGTTGGTGCATTGGTGATTCTAAATTGTCCCTAGTGTGTGAGTGTGTGTGCATGTGCCCTGCGGTGGGCTGGCGCCCTGCCCGGGGTTTGTTTCCTGCCTTGCGCCCAGTGTTGGCTGGGATTGGCTCCAGCAGACCCCCGTGACCCTGTAGTTAGGATATAGCGGGTTGGATAATGGATGTATGTGTTCTTGGTGAAGGTAGTGAGAGGGAAGTTTTAATCCTGCTTTGAATATAGGAGTGATAAATCACTTTTGCTTGAACAGCAGATGTAGTCAGCACTTATTTTATCTGAACTTATTCATAACTTTAAGAGTTCATTCTTACGTTCAACAATCTTATGTGAACACATCATATGCACCCAAATAAATCTGCATCTGATGTAATTGCCCTTAGCCAACTTTTCACACTTGTCACTATGCTAAATGACTTTTCATCTCTGTAAGTTGTTACACGTGATGTAGCAACAACAACATTTATTTCTATAGCACATTTTTATACAAATTATGTAACCCAAAGTGCTTTACAAGATGAAAAAAATAAAACTAAGGCAATACTGATTCACAAAGAATAAAGTAAGGTCCGATGGCCAGGGAGGACAGAAAAAAAACAACAAAAAAAAAAACTCCAGACAACTGGAGATAAAAAAACAAAATCTGCAGGGGTCCCGAGGCCACGAGACCACCCAGCCCCCTCTAGGCATTCTACCTAACATCAATGATCTCAATCAGTTCTCATGGTTTTCAGGCTTCACATGGAAGAATTTGATGATGATTTGATCAGGTGGTGGTGGTGACGCAGATCACAACCACAAAAAAACAGAAGAGAAAGTAGGGGTTAGTACGGATTTTGGAGCCCTGAAAAAAAAAAAAGATAATTCAATGCATATACAAAATATCAGGGTTACACTGAAATGAAGCTATGAGAAGGCCATGTTAAAGTAATTGGTTTTAGCAGTTTTTTGAAGTGCTCCACTGTATTAGCCTGGCAAATTTCTTTTTTTTTTTTTTTATTAATTTTATTACAATCCATACAAAGCAATCAAGATTTTACAAAAAGAAAAATTGAGTTAAGAACAGATTGATCCCCACCCCTGAGAGAGAGAGCAAGCCAAATAACGTTAAATTTAAGGCTTGTAAACATACCTAATTTAATGAACTTATTTTAAAATATTACTGATTAGATCCTGCCATGTTTTGAAAAAAGTCTGTACAGATCCTCTAACTGAGTATTTGATTCTTTCCAATTTCAAATAATATAACACATCGGTTTCCCACTGACTTAAAAGAGGAGAGTTTGGATTCTTCCAGTTTATCAGAATGAGTCTGCGTGCCAACAGTGTAGTGAATGCAATCACAGTTTGGTTTGTCTTTCTCCACTTTAAGCTCCTCTGGAAGAACCCCAAACACAGCTGTTAATGGGTTAGGAGGGATTGTGAGTCCAAGGCTGTCTGACAGGTAATTAAAAATTTTTGTCCAGAATAATGTTAATTTGGTGCAGGCCCAGAACATGTGACCTGTTGAGGCTGGGACTTGATTGCAACGTTCGCAGGTTGGATCGTGTCCTGGAAACATTTTGGAGAGTTTTAGTCGAGACAGATGTGCTCGATATATAATTTTAAGTTGTATAATTGTATGCTCTGCGGTGGGTTGGCACCTTGCCCAGGATTGGTTCCTGCCTTGTGCCCTGTGTTGGCTGGGATTGGCTCCAGCAGACCCCCTTGACCCTGTATTCGGATTCAGCGGGTTAGAAAATGGATGGATGGATGGATGGATAATTGTATGCTTTGCGCATATGGAGCTCGAGTGAATTCTCTGCATTGCTACTTTTTTTTTTTAATTGAGAGATCTTTTTCCCTGGCAAATTTCTATAGGGAAGCTATTTCAGATTTTAAGTGCATAACAACAGAAGGCCGCCTCACCATTTCTTTTAAGTTTGGCTCTTGGAATTATAAGCAGACGCTCTAAGGTTACGATTTGGAGTGTAAGGTGAAAGGCATTCTGAAAGATAGAGAGTGAGATTATTTAAGGCTTTGTAAACCATAAGCAGCATTTTTAAAGTCAATTCTAAATGGCACAGGTAACCAGTGTGGTGACATCAAAACTGGAGAGATGCGTTCAGATGTTCTTTTCCTAGTTAAGATTCTGGCAGCTGCATTCTGCAAAACAAATGGCTCGTCAAACACACAAAGAAAAACCAGTGTTCGAAAAAAGGAATGAGGCCCATAGTTGTGATTTTTGCCTGTCTTAAATTTGAGAAAGTTCAGTGCCCATTGGAGGGGGCGTCAGAACATTGGGTATACTGTACTGTGATGCCAGCCCCAGGCCATCTCCATGCTAAAACTGCCACTGTGACCCCAGAAGTCAGTTACTGACCAGGTTAATAAAAAAAGCAATTCTTTGTACAATCCAACAGTGAGGCTTCCTCATAATATAAAGCATCTTAAACACAAATTACTTACTAGCTAAACCCTTCATAGTCCATAGTGTGTATGTTTAGTTGCAGTATAAAACTTAACCCAACAAATGTCAAAGTCAAAGTGAACTTTACTGTCATCTCAACCATATACAAGTGTACAGATAGACGAGACTGAGAAGCACAGGGTCCACAGTGTAACAACATGACATGCAAATAATAAAATAAAAATAGAATTAAAATTTAAAATTAAAACAGAAACAAGACAAGACATTGTGCAAAGACAAGACAAAGAAGTAGCAGCAATATTGACGTGTAGTTAGCAATATGAACATTGATGTAATGTATGGTATTTGCAATCTAGATACATGAATATATGTATTCTCTGTCAGAAACCTTCTACACTGGAAAGGGTATGTAATACAAATAAATATTTTAAATACATAATGAATTGATGTAACACTTTGCAAAATAAAACAAGGCGATTTTGAAAGAATGGCTACTTACTGACTGAAAAACTGAACTGTTTTTGGGCGGTGACAGAAAGAGGATGTCGAAGGTGTAGATTCTCTTCTTGTCCGCTTTCTTTTTACAACATGCTTCATTTAACAATGAGGCCAAAATAACAATAAAAGAAACTGAAGCACACCACTATTAAACAGTGACAGTACCATAATGCAGCCCAGTGACTGACTGCCTTTAGAAAGCTCTTCGTTTCTTCTGAACTGACTGGCAATCTACACTCCTCACTGGTGCATTTGCGCTTTTAACATTTTTTTAGATGCAAATTCAGTATATGAAAGTTTTGATGCGAATAGTGAACTTCGGTTGTCAAATATAACAGAGTCATTTTTGGAGAGAGTGTTTACAGATACGGAATGATTGGAGTACAGTTAGTTAAAGCCTGCAAAGCAAAGTCAAACTTCTCACGTCTGTGATGGAGAGTGTGGCGTTTTTTGCAGCTGTGAGCTGGGGCCGTGTGGTGAAGACAGCTGATCACAACAGGCTGAACAAGCTGATTAAAAAGGCTGGTTCTGTCTTAGGCATCAAATTAGAGGATCTGACGGAGGTGTCCGAGAGGAGAATGCTGAAAAAGCTCCTCAGTATCATGGACAACCCCTCTCACCCCATGCACGCCTCCTTGAGGAACCATCAGAGCACACACAGCAAAAGACTCATTGCCCCCAAGTGCAGAACTGAACGCCACAGGAGATCTTTTCTACCTGTGGCAATAAGGCTTTATAACTCCTCTTCATTCTGTAGGTGATCTTTTTCAGCTTTTATGGTGGTATGTTAGTCGCAAGCGGCTAGCTCATTTTACTGAGGCACAAGTACCAAGTCACTTTTCATAACCTACATTAATAATTTGTATTTAATAATAATCTGTTAAATTTATATTTTGTATATTTGCACGATTGTCATATGCTTGTTATATGCTGTCGTATTTTTGTACATTTGCACAACTGTCATATTTTTGTATATTTGCACAATTACTATTTTTCTCTTTTTAAATCTTTATTTATCTTTATTGTACTATCTTTATTTCTCTTGTTGCACTGAACATGCCAATGACATAAGTTGAATAAAGTTCTTATCTTATCTTAATTAATGAATTTGCTACAGTAATTCTATTTCAAATCCATTAACGTGAAGACAGTAATACTGAAAAAAATATATATAACTTGTCTTTCGATAGGAAGAGCAGGCACCCCACCCCAACCCCTCTAACCCACACAGATGCTCTTAGGCAGCACTAAACATTGTGTCACTCTGAATCCATTCCAATATTTTAAAATGCCCCCTGTATCTAACTAAGTACACAAGACCAGAAGGCAGAGCCTATTCTGTTAGCATTAAGAGCCAAGAAACCACCCTCAAGCCATCACAGGATATCCTTGCACAAACCGTTTAACCCAAGGTGTGCTTATGATTGTGTTTAATCTGTGAGATGCTGCAATGAGCATATCTGCTTACAGTATGTAGCTGTTTAGCTTAATTTTAAAACTTGTTCAGGATGGACTTCCACCCATCCATCCATCCATCCATCCATCTTCCAAACCTGCTTATCCAGAGTAGAGTTGCAGGGAAGCTGGAGCCTACCCCAACAAGCACTCTGCAGGAACAATCCCTGGGCAGGGTGTTAGACAATCACAGCGTGAACACACACACAAACACATACTACACACACTAGGGCCAGTTTCTCTATTGAAAGATGGAAACAGTTTTTATAAATAATTAGAATAGCAGAAAAATGAGTCACCATTCTAAAATATGCAATGTGCTACTTCAATTTTAAATTACAGGGAAAAGAAAATGATCCATGCTGTAAATGTCAAAGCAGTAAACATTGTCATATTATACTTTAAATGAAAATGTACGCATGGTGTAACATTCAGGAGCATTCGGGGACTGAGTTAACTAATCTAAAAGTTGGAGCATTTAAAATTATTTTTTGAATTACTTCATCAAAAAATATGTTATCACATTTATGTTTATTAAATATTTTGTAACATTGAGTCATATTCAAAAATGCCAATGAGCTTTGTCAATAAATTATACTGCAATGTAAATATAGTGTTTGTTCACTCTGTCTTACAGACAGATGCTTACATAATTCCATTTGTCTTGCATTCATCTGCTGTAGATATATATATTTACAGTATATACACAGTATAAAGGATTATTAACCCCTTTCGCCTTCAGAACTGCCTTAATTCTACGTGGCATTGATTCAACAAGGTGCTGAAAGCATTCTTTAGAAATGTTGGCCCATATTGATAGGATAGCATCTTGCAGTTGATGGAGATTTGTGGGATGCACATCCAGGGCACGAAGCTCCTGTTCCACCACATCCCAAAGATGCTCTATTGGGTTAAGATCTGGTGACTGTGGGAGCCATTTTAGTACAGTGAACTCATTGTCATGTTCAAGAAACCAATTTGAAATGATTCGAGCTTTGTGACATGGTGCATTATCCTGCTGGAAGTAGCCATCAGAGGATGGGTACATGGTGGTCATGAAGGGATGGACATGGTCAGAAACAATGCTCAGGTAGCCCGTGGCATTTAAACGATGCCCAATTGGCACTAAGGGGCCTAAAGTGTGCCAAGAAAACATCCCCACACCATTACACCACCACCACCAGCCTGCACAGTGGTAACAAGGCATGATGGATCCATGTTCTCATTCTGTTTACGCCAAATTCTGACTCTACCATTTGAATGTCTCAACAGAAATCGAGACTCATCAGACCAGGCAACATTTTTCCAGTCTTCAACTGTCCAATTTTGGTGAGCTCGTGCAAATTGTAGCCTCTTTTTCCTATTTGTAGTGGAGATGAGTGGTACCCGTGGGGTCTTCTGCTGTTGTAGCCCATCCACCTCAAGGTTGTGCGTGTTGTGGCTTCACAAATGCTTTGCTGCATACCTCGGTTGTAACAGTGGTTATTTCAGTCAAAGTTGCTCTTCTATCAGCTTGAATCAGTCGGCCCATTCTCCTCTGACCTCTAGCATCAACAAGGCATTTTGCCCACAGGACTGCCACATACTGATGTTTTTCCCTTTTCACACCATTCTTTGTAAACCCTAGAAATGGTTGTGCGTGAAAATCCCAGTAACTGAGCAGATTGTGAAATACTCAGACCGCCCGTCTGGCACCAACAACCATGCCACGCTCAAAATTGCTTAAAAGTGTATATATATATATATATATACATACATACAGTGAAGTGAAATCTGACACAGACAGATGTAGAAGGCACTAGTGCAAGTACACAAGACTTTTATTTTCTTCTTTCTCTCACCATTCTCATTCCTCACAAGTGAGACCCAGTCCCCAAGTACAGCACAACACATAATAAGCAATTCTTTTCTTCTTTTGTCTCTTTCTCTTTCTTACTCCTCAATTCCTCCAGGCAAGTGTCATCTCCCTCCTCCCGACTCTGGCTTCCCGAGTAGTGTCTGCTAGCCCCTTTTATAAGGCACCCCGAAGTGCTCCAGGTGCTCGTTGACGCATTTCTAGAAGCACTTCTGGGTGTGGTGGAAGAGCTGCCCTCCAGGGCTCAGCAGCTACTGCAGCACCCCCTGTTGTCACCTACAGATCCCCTGCTGGCCGAGGGGAGGGGGACCTTCCTCACTCATGTGCCAGCCTCTGTTCAAGTCAGTCTACCACTCGCCTTGTGTTGGAGCGTACCTTGCTTCCGCTTAGCTAGCGATACCTCTTTGTTCGACAGACATTATCACAGATTGTTAAGGAGTAACGTTTGACTTTTTCAGAGAGAGATTAGAGGTACGTGTTTTTTAGAGGGTAGCTGCTGATTGCCAGAGATATCATAGTCACGTGCTCTTCTCCCCACATGGGGGACGTTCAGCAATCGCAGCTGAACACAATCAGATACAGTGCCAATGTTTGACCTACCTTCCACTTGGCCAGAATTTAATTTTTTTTATTGATTTTTAAAGTTTGTCCAGGTTAACTGCTATGTGGGTGGAGACACGAGAAACAGCTAGTATATACTGTATATATATATATATATATATATATATATATATATATATATATATATATATATATATATATACACACACACATTGTGGCAGACTGCCAGAATGGGAAACCCAGTATCTCCCCCTGGACGCTAGATGGCAGCCTCCCTGGGTTACAGCAGTGCCTCGGCCTCCCCCAGGGCTTCATGGGGGTTAGAGTTTTGTGCAGTCCTGTTGGGTTCCGCAGGTGCTGCCAGGGGGTGCTGCAGTTGGGACTCCTGAGCCCAGCTGGACTAATCTTCAGTCCCACCGAAACAGGTGATCAAGCACCTGGAGCACTTCTGGGTGGGTCATAAAAGGAGCCAGCAACCACCACTCAGCGGCCAAAGTCTGAAGGAGGAGGACAAAGCTTCTGGAGGAGTGGTGGTGGAAGAGAGAGAGGTGTGTTTTGGTGTTTCATTTGTGTTTTGGGACTGTGTTGTGGTTGGGGAGATTACAGGGAAGATGTGCCCTCCAGCTGAAGAAAATAAATATTTTTATTTTACACGTGCCTCCCGTGTCCAATCGGTGTCAGGTTGCATCCTTTTCTTTTAAACTCCATTGTCTAGGTAGCTCTGCTAGGATTTGTTTTGATTGCAGGGTATGTTTAAGGATTTGGCCAAAAGGATGTCTGGCTGTTCACTGCAGCATATTTAAAGAGTATATCTGGCCATCCTCAAGCTGAAATTCAGTCTTGCTGCTGTATGAAGTGTTTAGGTCATGGACTGTTATGAAAAATAGACAGCAACACTAAGAATAAATACAGGAACAAAATAACTGCAGCAGTTGAGTAACCTTTAGGCTGACAGACCCAAGACACTAACACATTGGCAAGTACAGCTACATCTCACTTCCAAGGACCCGTTCCAGGCTTGACAACTTCCAGTGTGCAACAGGCAAATTCCTTGGTTTTTTTTATGCTGATTTATTCCTGCATCCTATGTGTTCCATTGAAAGTCTTTTGTAAGTGGTGTGTCCCATGGTCAACTGGCACACTGGCTGGTTCTTGTAGTTTGTATAAACAGGATAGCCATTGGGTTCCTGAAATCCTTTATGAAATTAACAGTTTAAGAAAAGAAATGGATGTCTATAAGGGTGCCCAGGACACAGAAGGGTAGGCAATCAACCAAGCTTTGGTATCAGAGCCCTTTGATTAGAATATATGTTGACTGCAGATTGTCTTACATTTTTGGCTTCCTGCCACCTTAGTTAGAACTAAGACTGGTGCCCTCATGACTTTCCTGCACTCAGCCTAAGTCTCATGCAGGACATCATATCTATGCTACTTTCAGTACCATAATGAGTCCCCAGCACCTTCTTCTTCCAGTACAACTTCATTTTACAATTCACATTTTACAAGCCTTCCCCTGTCTTGTGCCACTTTAACACTCATTTTGCTCAGATCGTTGCACAATACATTTTCCTCATTTATTCATTGGTTTTCTCAAACTTCTTATTTAAATTAAAATTTCAGTAAATATCATAACTATAATTATAGCTGTACTGCATGTACTGTACTGTATAGTAAAAGAAGAGCCTCAGTCTCTGTTCTTCTGGATAATGTCATGCCAGTTAAATGATTGGTCAAGACCCCTCAGTTGTGCCAGACTAAAACACAGAGCTACTGTTGCAGCAGGCTGACATGGGCACTCTTAACCCCAATAAAGACACTTGGAAACTCAGAACAGACAGCAGAATTAAGCTTTATTGTATGACGTGCATACAGACTCACTTAAGATGGAACAATGAGCCTCCAGCAATGGGCACCTTTTACTTTTATTACAATTCTTATCATCTACTATTATCTCTCAGCTGGGTGGGTGTCAAACTCTTCGCTGTCCATCATATGTGTCTGACAACCCCTACCTGCACTCCCTTCTTTCCCAGCACTCACCAATTATTTACAATCCAATTTACATTCCCCTTCTTATCATGGGGCGCATCTCTTCTCAACTCTCCTATACATCCATACTTTAATTTGAGAGATGATGGTGGTCTGTGGCTTTTATTAAAGGGTAATAAATATATATTGTGTGGAAAGACAGACAGACACCAGAATGTCCAGAAAACACTTGTTTAGCTATAAACAGCACCACAATGCCTTATTCTCCAACAGCACCGTCTCATTCTCTTTTCTCTCTCTTTCTCTGACCTCCACTCCCCTCCTCACAAGCTCCGTCTCCTTCCTCCCAACTCTGGCTCATCTACTGGAGGGAGGTGGCCCCTTTTATAATAACTCGGATGGGCTCCAGGTAAACTGTCCAACGACACTTCAGATGATTATTGGGTGCCACTGGGATTTCTTTCCGGCAGCATTTCCTGGTGTGGCGGAAGTGCTGCCATCCAGGGTTCCATGACCGTCCATCCCATAGGGAAGATGTTCCCAGCTCTCTTCCGGTGGCCCCCAAGCAGACCAGGGCGGCTGCCCTCTCGTGGCCCAGGGGAGGTATTGTCCCTCTCGTGGACCGTCCAGGCATCCCGGCTGGGTAAGATCCCCGGCCGTCAGCCACAATAGGCATGATCTTTTTAACTCTTAACTCTTACATCTTAATACTTAACAAAATATAGTGTCTACTTTTCTGAAGAGTTTATAATACTTTTCTAATATGTAGAAATTACCGACTATAAGAATACATTTTTCTATACGACTCCCTAAGGTCAATCAGGTCCCGTGTTTTCAGTTGACCCCTTTCTTTGTATTTGGCCCAAAAAGCTTGGTGCAGCATCTGTTAATCTAGCAGCTGGAATTTAGCTGATCCCACAATCGACGTTCCAATCAAGTCAATTATTTTTTTTCTTGTAAACTGTAGTAGCATTAGCATCCAAGAAATCAGTGCAAGCAGACTTAGCACTGCAGATGGCAGTAATTACATCTCAGAACTGAAACTGGGTGGTGAGCCATCAGGACCGGGGAATCTCATTTAATTCATGGACCAGATGTTTCTGCATCTTCTGTTGATACTGTTAGGAGAAAAAATCTGATGGTGGGCGTCTGATGGATACTGTGACTGCAGCTTCATTAGCCACTCTGTGTTCCTGATAGAATCCCACCAAAGCCAAAGGAGACTTTGTCAATGAAGATGTGAGAGTGGGGAATCAGCATTCATAAAATGGCCTACTATGGCTTTTTTATTTCTTATACCCTTAAATTTAAACAATAAAATAACATAACAATATAGAACAATGGTGCTTCGTAATAATAATAATTTATTTCATTTAAATAGCACTTTTCTAGCTTCTCAAATCACTTTACATAGACGATGGGGATCCATTTTAATCACTACCAATGTTTAGCTTCCACCTGGATGATGAAATGACAGCCATGTTGTGTTGGTTCACTCACCACACATTAGCTAGTAGGTGGTGAAGGAGTGACAGAAATAGTTACCCACAGAGACAGGGATTAAGTAAGGGGCTAGAATGACCAGACCATGGAAACACCTTACTCTTTTTGAAAGATGTCCAAGGATCTTATATAACCATAGAGAATTATGAACTCAGATTTATGCCTCACCGAAAGGACTGCTCCATTTTTATAAACACAGTGTTGGTGTAATTGTACTGTCATTGGGATCCATACACAAACCACAGAGTAACCTCACCAACATATCTTCCAGTAGCAACCCAAGCTTTCCTGATTAGTGTTCCTTCCTACCAATGACAAGACTCAAATATTCTTAGTTTCCAGTGGATCACCCTTTTGGAAGTGCAGGCGGTATGGTACCTCCATTTCAATACCCAGTCTGGCCACTGTCTGTGGAGAGTTTGCTCCTTGTCCTTGAGTGTTTTGTTAGGATGCTCTGTTCTACTCCTACATTCTAAACCTGTGTGTGTAATGTGAGTGAATGCGCACTGTGATTTACTGTGGCCTTGTCCAAGGTTGTGGAGGAGAAGGATTCGGTATGTGAATTGGTGGTAGGGGAGAGAGGAATATTACAAATGATATAATAGTACTACTCCAAGCAATTATCCTTTATCTAGACACTTAGGAATACATAAGTTAGAAGGATCTTTTGTCCAGCCAAACAGAGGGCTGTAGACCAGAACTCATATAAAGATACTTTTTAGTGTATGATATATTCAAAGGCTGGGCTGGGAGCTCAGCATAATAACAGATGGCAACATGACTGGCATGTCCTATGTGGACCACAAGGGGGGCGTACTAGTCATCCTAACCGACACAGACAAATGTAAGGCACTATTTCTGTCAAGCACACTCCTTTATTTATTGTGTGGTAATACTTTTCTTTCTCTCCCCACTACAAAGCACAGTACACAAGCACCAACTACACAGTCCTTCCTTTTTTTCCTTTTTTTTCTGTTTTCTCTGACTCCACTCCTCTACCGGCAAGATTCGTCGTCCTCCTCCCAACTCTGGCTCCCCGAATGGAGGGCGGTGGCCGCTTTATGTTGCTCCTGGGAGTGCTTCAGGTGGTTCATTAGGATTGCCTGGAATCACTCCCAGGTGTGATGGAAGTTCAAGAAATGGCTCTGCAATTCCCCCTGGCAGCCCCCACAGAACCCAACAGATTTGCACCAAACTCCAACTGCCAGTGTGTCCTGTGGAAATCTGTGGTGCAACAGCCAACTAGGAGGGCTGACCTCTAGTGTCCCTGCAGAGGTAGTGCCTCTCAAATGCTGTCTCCACCGGTCAGAGAGGCATCTCGGCCGGTCAAGGGCCCTGGCAGTCCGCCACACCTGTTAATAAGGTCTACTTATGTGGAAAATTATTTTTTATTATTATAGCAGTGGTACTAATAGTATTATGGGATAGACTGAGGTACGATGAAGCTTAGTGCCTCACACATTCAGGGTTCAGAACCCAGTAAAGTTCCAATTTAGGTGTATTTTGCTAATTCTGCCTGTGTCTACCAGAGTTGTCCCTTAGTCTTCTGTTTTTCTCTCACATCTCCAAGACCTGCGAATTAGAATTAACATTGGTTGTAAATTTGGCCCTGTAAGAGTGAGTGTTAGGGTATTAATGTACCTGTGATGAAGTGGCATCCTAACCACAAACCGAAGACATGCAGGTCATCTGTTAAAAATGTCTCTGTATGAGTGAGAATGAATGTGTCCAAAGGAAAGCCGTACAATGAACTTTTCAAGGAAGGGCTATGTCCACTTCCACATACGCTCCAGCTCCTTGTAATAATATTTCAGCATAAATGTAATTTTCGAAACTGTTGCATGTAAACAGGCCCAGTATGAGCATGTATGAGTGTGCCCAGTGATGAACTGTTTTTTTATCCAGGCTTACTTCCCACCATATGCCATATGTTGTGCTCTCTCCACATCAATCTAATGGAAGATTTGCAAAAGGATGGATGGACTTTTGTACTAATTTAAGAATTCAATTTAATTAAATAAATCCTGATTAGTGCAGTTCCACTTGTGTTTTAGCATGCTTTTCAGTAATTACAAATAAAGATGTGGTGTACATCTACTGATGCTATGCTGGACACATCACTGATAATGTTACCTGGGATTATTGGGTGTTTTGATTCTTTTACACATCAGACACCCTCACCCAGGTGACCCAGATATGGCTGATCAAGCTTCAGGTTGTGTCTTAGCAGAAATCGCTCAGAAATCTCCTCTTTTGATGCAGAGCTATCTGTATGTTTTCTCTGCAAGTGAGCTTTCTTGTGTGTTTTGGAGACCAGATTAGTGGAGTGTTGCAATGATGGTTTTCCATCTGGAACTTTCTCCCATCTCTGCAAAGGTTCTCTGGAGTGCCCCAGTATGACCACCGAGTTCTTGGTCACTTCTCTTACTCAGGCCTTTCTCCCTTGATTGGTCAGTTTGGCCAGGTCACCAGCTCTAGAACGAGTCGTGTTTGCTCCAAACTTATTCTATTTAAGAATTATGGAGGTCACCGTACATTGTTGAACCTTCAGTGCCACAGAAAGTTTATTGTAGCCTTTCCTAAATCTGTGTCTTGACACAATCCTCTCTCTAAGCACTGCAGACAATTACTTTGGCTTTACATCTCTGGGATTTCCTCTGACACACACTGTCAACTGGGACCTTCTGTAGACAGGTGTGTTCCTTTCATAATTATGTGCAATCAATTGAACTGATCACAGGTAGACTCCAAATAAGGTATAGAAGCATCGATCAATTGAGTGAGATGTAATCTGAGCCAAAGCAAAAGGTCTGAATATTCTTGTGTTTTTTATTTTTAGTCAACTTGCAAAACTTTCTAAAACCCAATCTTCGCTTTGTCATTATGGGGTACTGAGTATTGTTTGATGAAGGAAAAATGAATTTAAATGATTTTAGCAGAAGGCTGCAACATAACAAAATGTGAAGAAAGTAAAGAGGTCTGAATGCTTTTCGAAGGCACTTGTCGCATGCAGCTGGGGGTGGAGCCTAGCCGGGATGCCCAGGAGGACCGGAGGAGGGCTTGTGCCTCTTCCAGACCACGAGGTGGCGACCGCCCTGGTCGTGTTGGGGGCCACGAGTACAGGGCTTGGAAGCCCAACCCTTTAGGGGCCCGTGGCCACCGGCAGGCGGCGCCCCTATGCCTGAAGAACCCTGGACCTCAGCACTTCCGCCACACCAGGAAGTGCTGGGGGGAAGACGACTGGGGACACCCGGATGGCTTCCGGGTGCGCAGCTGGCACTTCCGCCACACGGGGGTGTGTCCGCAGAGGGCGGCTGGGAAGCATCTGGAGCCCATGGTTGCTATATAAGGGGCCGCCTCCCTTCATTCAGTAGCAAGAGTCAGGTGGTAGAGGACAGAGCTGGAGAGAGGAGCGGAGTCGGCCAGACGGAAGGCATCAGTGACTGTGAGGCCTGGACTTTGGGGGATCGGTGCTGGAGGCACTGGGTAGTGCACTGAATTAATTGTAAATATATTTTAAATAAACGAGTGTGCTGGGTGAACAAACGATATCCGTCTCTCTGTGTCCAGGTCCAGTTCCACACACCACATACAACATTGTATATACAGACTGCTCTTATATCCAAATTCTAACTCTATTGGATCAAAGACATTATGAAACAGGTTAATTAGTAAGCATATGGAAACTGCACCATTGTTTGGGATGATCATCCCTAATAGAGACCAGATACCATGACAGACCCCCACAGGGAAAAAGAAAATGATTTAGACATAGCAAATTAAAAACAAACACTAGAATGACTTTAAAAACACTATAAAAAGAGTAACATAAAATAACCTGAATAGCACTGCGAAGTGGAGTATGCTATGCTAAAAATAATGAAGCTTCTGCATTACTTTAAAGGATGAGACCGATGATGCTTCAATAACACTGTTAGACAGATCATTCGAGTTTAGGTGCCCTACGGCTAAAGGCTCTTTCTAATGCCTTTTTAATTATTATTAATTATAATTATTATGATGATTATTATTAATTTATTACAGGTACAGCAACAAAACTTACAAGACTATGACTACTGCAACAGATTATTATAATTGTGGTAATAGCTTGTTATTGTCTTTATTCTTGTGTCTAATAATAATAATAATAGCAATAACGATATTAATAAATAATAATATGAAACATAATCTGTATTTTTTATTGCGATTAAAATAAAATCAGTGTAGGCGCCCCTAGCTGTCAGCAGGAGTGCACTGACACAAATATTGTCAATGTCACCGGCCACTAATCTCTCCACAGAATTATTATGAAGTGCTTGTTGAGTGTCTTGTTAATTTTTTTTTTTTTTCAATTACTCAGCCAATAGTAGAATTTTCAATGCTGCTCCTGCCCCAGAAATCCGCTTATTTATTTGCATCCTTATTGCAGTTGAAAATGACTTGGGGGGGATAAAGGTCAGAAGGTTTTGGGATGCAAATAGATGTGCACATTAAAATTCGCCGTGATGCAAATTTCCATTGAAAATGCGCTGTGTGTGTTGACAGGGAACTGACAAGCCAACATGCACTTGCATAGTGATACACACTGGCGGATTTCGCAGGCGCGTGGTAGTGTGTAAATAAGGAGACAGCCTCTCTTGGTAGTGTGTATCTACTTTCCGCCTTGATGTGCTTTCTTCTAATATAATGGCAGAGCGCCCCCTTAGCAGTCATGTCACTATATCAGCCAGAAATCGAGTTTATGTTTATTTCAGCATTATCTATATGCATATTGTTGGTGGGATGAGCAAAGGAAGCAAAAAAAAAAAAAACTAGGCTGGCTATTGTCAATATTAAAAGTATTTAATCATTTTTCAAAATATGTAATATAGGTATGATACTACGTATGTTAAAATGTGAATGAAAATTTGCAAAGCACTGGCTCTTTCACAGTACTGTGGGACTTTGGAAGATGTACAGTAGGACCGCTATGGGATGAATGTGAACAGAAGATGTGCAGCGTTCATTCAAGTGCTTGAACTATTGGGCTGAATACATAAAATAACAGACAGCGACTTTAGAATAAAAAACCAAAAAAAACAAACAAATGGACCCCAGCTCTCCACAACAGAAGATTTTCATACAGCAGTTTCAGTAAAAGGGGTGGCATAGTGGCGCAGTGGTAGCGCTGCCACCTCACAGTAAGGAGACCTGGGTTCGCTTCTTGGGTGGAGTTTGCATGTTCTCCCCATGTCTGCATTGGTTTCCTCCTACAGTCCAAAGACATGCAGGTTAGGTACATTGGCAATCCTAAATTGTCCCTAGTGTGTGCTTGGTGTGTGCGTGTGTGTCCTGTGGTGGGCTGGTGCCCTGCCCGGGATTTGTTCCTGCCTTGAGCCCTGTGCTGGCTGGGATTGGCTCCAGCAGACCCCCATGACCCTGTAGTTAGGATATAGTGTGTTGGATAATAACTGACTGAGTTTCAGTTAAAGAATATCCAGTATGTTAAATAGATGTGTAAACTGGCTGCTGTATTAAGCCTACCTGCTCAACAACACAAATAGCTTTCTCTCTTAAATTGCCAATCATGTGGCTACAATTTAGTGAATACACCACACTGACATGATGAAGTGGCTTACTGTAGGTGCTATTCAGCGAAACATTCGAACGAGCAGGATGCATGATCTAAGCGACTGGCTGTGGTATTATTTTTAGTACCAGACACGATAAAGCTCCCTTAGGATTTGCACTTACCGCTGTCTCTAGAGTTTACCGACCATGTTGTGTTAACCAAAAAAAAAATCCTGTGGGCAGCAGCTCTAGGAACAAAATACCCTGGTAATGAGAGTGGTCAGAGGAAAATGGCCAGATTCATTGAAATTAACAGATAAGCCACACCAAATACTTACATCACAGATCTTCACAGTAGGCAATCTGAAGATTCACAACATGTCAGACCTTACATGGGAACGGCTATAGCAGAAGAAGACCTGGTCAGGTCCAACTTTTGCCAGATGGGAACAGGAACAAAAGGTAACAGTGGGCATGTGATTTGAATGGCCAAAGATGGGTAAATATCACCTGACCTGACAAATCTCAATTTGTGCTACAATATACAGGTGTGGAAGGTTCACATTTTTAAATAAAGAAAAATAATCTCTGGATCCACCCTGTCTTGCATTATCGGTACAGGCTAGTGGTAGTAATGTGTCAGTGTGCTGAAATGTTTTCTGTACACACATTGTAAATTGTAATTAAAGAGTCATTCGAATGTCACTGTGTACCTAAACATTACTTCTTACCATGTGTACAGTATGCCTTTATATCCACCATATACTCTTTTTGCAAATTTCCAACAGTGTAATGCGCCAGGCTGCAAAACATACAACACCTCACAAACATGAAAGTGACTTCCCAGTCCATCACCGTCCTCAGATCTCAATTAAAGACCTTTGAGATCAATTGGAGTGGGAGATTCACCACAAACTTCATTGTATTTTGCACATGACAATAAACTTGAAATTTAATGCATGACTGATAAATGTGCAGGAACTGCGTGATGCTAATGATTCAACAGAAACAAAATGTCTAAAGAATGTTTTGAGAACCTCATTAAATCCATACTTATTCAGGCTGTTTGTCCTTAAGGGAAAATAAGGTCATACTCAGTGCTAGACTGGTAGGCCTAATAAAGTGGGCACTGAGTGTCTATACTAAATACATCATAGTGAAAATCTAGGGAGGAAAAACAATCAAACAGTGCAAAAAGAAGAGATTTCACTCTTTCTTACCTTCTGTAAATTATCTGTAATTAAATTTGTACAATTCTTTTAAATAGAGTGGTGTTGTCTGTACGAAACTTCCTTTCAACTGGTGTGCCTAGAAAAGGTAGAGATAGGCTATTCTATAATGGAGTCATAAAATTGACAAAAGGTGTGTGAGGCCTGCAGAAGTCTTCACAAAGTCTGCCAGATAAGGTCCATTCCAAGTCAGCCAGTGCCCAACTTCTTCCTGCAGCCTACAGCCTACACAGGCCCAAAGCTTTAAAATACTTTACTAATCTCCCCAAAATTCTTAAAAATACCATACAAGGAAAATTGAAAGAATAAACCTCCGGTTTATTTAGAAAACTCAGAATAAGAATCTTTATAAAATTCTATATTTATTGAAATAATTTAAGAGTGCAAAATAGCAAAAGAGCAAATATAATCCAAAAATGTATTCCTAAAAGACAATGTAAAGCTAATTATTCCAAGTCTGTAAAGCAATGATCAGAAACCAAAAATCAAGCAAAAAAAATCCACAAATCCAGAAAGAACAAATTAAAAGCAATACTCAATGATTCATTGCTAGGCTTCTCTCTCCATGACTTAAAATAAAGGCAGAGGGAGCACCCAGTAGAAGTAACAATAGGGTGGCTTCACCTCCTGGGTGTCCACGTGGAAAATATATCAGAATGTTTCAAGAGATGGAACACCATTAAGATATGATATTTGTAACAAAAACAACATACAAACATGAAGAATAATAGAGTAAAATTAACACAAACAGCAATAAAATTTTAAAGCTTATATCCAATTGGGGGTGCTAGCATGAGCATTGTAGTGGGGGGGAAAAGGGTAATGACTACACTGGGCCCATTGGAGCCTTTGAAGCATGGAATGAAAAGTTTGCTTTTAAGAGGAAGGGTCCCACAGAGACTGATTATATATAGGGCCCAGAGTTCTGTGCTACACCCCTGGTGCTAGTGGTGGGATAGGGTGGCCAAAAAGCTCTCCGGGGTCCTAGCCCTGATCAGATCTGATGCTCATTCAAATGTGTTATTTTTATGTGATTCTTAAGAGGCTACAGTCCAATTGTAAAGCTGGGAAGAAACAAAAGCCATGTTGCTTTTGTCTTTGGTGGGTGCATTAGATCATTCTATAACAATACTTTATGTCTGTATTCATGCATGAACTTTGGACAGCTGATAAGGTTAGACATGGAGAGCACAAGGGTGCAGTAGTAAGTCGCTCAACACTGGAGACCTTCGTTAGAGTCTGTGGATTTGGCAATTTCTGCCAATATTTGCATGTGTTTTTTTCCAAGTTCTCAATTCTTCTCACATCTCAAAGACATGTGGGTTAGATTAATTAGATTAGAATAATTATTGACTGTAAACTGGTGCTGGGTGCTTCTGGGGTGGACTCCTTCTTCCTTTAACCTTTAGAGGAAAGAACGTTTTCAGAATCTGAATGGAGGGGTGACTGTCCGGCATATAATCTAGTGACTGAGTACTGCTGTCATAGAGAGCAAACCTATGCAAACTAAAACACGCTCAGCAAATTCCCACTCTTTATACAGTGCGCTGCACTTTATTAGTCTTCCTTCTTCTCTATTTTTTAATTCCTCCTTTTCTTAGCTTTTTGTTACCTGTTTCAACAGGAGAGAAGAAAGAAAAAAAAAATCCCACAGTAGTGTCAAAGTGTCTACTGCACTGCCGCTCAGTGCTCCTGGGCACAAGCAATGCATCTCCACTCCTCTGACAAGCCTGCCACCTGTCTAATCCTGAGCGAAGGCTGGGGGGTGATGTTTTGGGAGGGGGGCAGAAGGAAAAAATTCACCCATGCAGGAGCCTGAGGGAGCTGATGGAGATAGGCACCTTCTGGCTTTCCGTCTTCTTTCACGCCCTTGAACCCCACAAACACATAAATGCAGCTACTTGCTTTAATTTCTTTTAAGGGAAATATTGATGATGAGGTATAAAAAAAAAATTAAACTTGAAATTACTTTATGCAGTGGAGTTACATCATCTTAAAAAGTGTATTGACCTCCAAAGTCTCTTAATTGAACTTTTGTTGTTACGGGAATGACTGTTTTTTTCCTTGTAATCGGTGGTGCTAGGATAGGCTCCAGTCTCCCATTTCTCTGAATAGGATTTCACACTTTTGAAAATATTATAGTATTTTTTTTTTTATAACCCTGAGTGGCACTGTGCTATTAAAATAAAGCAAATGCAACAATGCTTTCCTTAGCATTTGTCAGTGCTCACTCTATGGCTGTATCTACTCTGTGGTTTGTATAGCAAGAGTCAGAGGTCAGGATATATAGATTAATTCTTTACTTGCATCTAAAAGATGGACTGCTGAAATTCTGGGCCCTGAATCATAATATGTGCAATGACCCTTTGTCTGTGTGGCTAGCCATAAAAGGTACACAATTCTACAATCACATTTTATAATCGATTGGTTTGTTTGAAAGTACAGAGAATTTTCAAACATGAGTGGTGTCTGCTATATTTAGACAGTGAGCACCATCATGTGATATACAGCCAGTATGAATTTTACTTGAAGTCCACCATACATAGGCACCATATTCTGGGCCAGAGGCAAAACTCTTTTAATCCTGGCTTTTCAATATAGAATATATTATACTTTTGCCTCAATTTCAGCCATTCAATTTCAACGCTTCTCATTCTAATTGTGATACATTTCTCTTTCTCAGTTTAAGTAAGGGCAGAATTCTAGGGCCTGATGTTCATCTTCCTGATCATCATTTATCCACCTTTTGTAATCAGTTGCCTAACCCACTTTTCCAGATTTCAAAGACTGCCATCAACTACTAAAATTAATGCTTCAATTAATTGCAGAATATGCTCTTTGATTATTTAAACTATTGCACAGTTTTTTTGGTTAACTCTAACGATCACCTCCATTAATATACATTTCCCAGAATTCACTTTGTAAAAATGAATAATAAAAATTAATTACATTTATATAGCACTTTCTAAACTACTTCTAAACTTTACATAGACAGTGGGGAACCACTTCATCCACCACCAATGTGCAACCTTTACTTGGATAATGCCAATGCTGACATTCATGGATCTTTATGCTCACTACACATTAGTTATTAGGTGGTGAGGTGTCGAGAGAGATAGTTAGCCAGACAAGGACAGGGGATGATTAGATAACTAACCTGTTGTGGGAAATGTAGCTAGGGCATCAGGGAACACTCTGCTCTTTTCAAAGGATGACCAGAGATCTTTTATGACCACAGAGAGTCAGGACCTTAGTTTTACATCTCATTCTAAGGAAGGCTTCAATTTTTACGGCACAGTGTCCACACACAGAACATGGAGTAACTGTCCCCTTCTGGCCACCCCAACATCTCTTCCAGTAGCAACCCAAGCTTTTCTGAGGTGATATCCCATCCACATATTGTCTAGGCCCAACCATTCTTAGTTTTAGGTGGATTACCTGTTCTCAAGTGCAGGTGGTATGGCTGCTGCTGCTGATAAACTGTGGCGTTTTATATGTAATTTTCTGCAGGATTCCATCAGTCTTGATCTTTTTTTTTCCTGAGGCCATATCTGGTCCAAATCCACCCTTTTGCCTTAAACAGACTATTTCAGTAGTCCTCTTTTCCAGCATTCTTTTCAGAAAATTGTTTCAGTTCCTTGTCTTTATATATAATATGCCACTGTGGTTGTTTTGTTTGTCTGTCCAGGATTTTAAATCACCTGTAGCTTGCAAAGCGTTTGACCCTTTGACCTGAAATTTGGTACACTTATACTATGTGGCGTCTACTATCCGCTCTCGGTGATGATTGACCTCCAAGATTATTCCTCTTTTTCTTTTTATTGTAGAATCAACTCTCGCCAGCGGCCATCAGGGCGACCATGTGGCACATACGTACGGACGTCATTCTCATCCCTACCACCTATGCCATCATTTCCCCTATTCCTCTTTTTATTTTTATTTTATTTTATTGTAAAATCAAGTCTTGGCAGCGGCCAGCAGGGCGGCAGTGCAGTGCATGCATGCGGGCGCCGTTCTCATCCCTACCACCTTTACCGTCACTTTCCCTATCTCTTCATATCTTAAATCATTCTTGAAGCAGATTGAAGACTTAAGTACCAGCTTAAGTGAAAAATTAAATAAAACGTACTAAGTAATTGCAACATAAACACTGACTTAATCAGTTTTAACGCAAAAAGATGCCAATGAAAGAAGAGAAGAAGCAGGCTGCTAGGGTGGAGAAAAGAAGAGTTGCTCAGGAAGCAGCAAGTGCATCAACCAATGAGCAAACAAATGCTAAACATACAGAGTATGAAAACTATGATTGCTCAAATCAAGTGTATTCACTGCACGTTATCGTGCAGGGCGCCGTTACTGGTAGATAGATATTTCTAAATTAGTTTGTAGTATTGATGTCTCCAGCTTCTTTTTCTTTCAAAGATGGTGAAGAATCTCTTTCTTCTTGAATCTTTCTCCACTGATCTTTCCATTCTTGTTTAGCTGTTATTAAAAGAAATGTGAGTTCCCAGGTTTAATTTTGTAAGTGACATGCTTTTCCTTACCCCTGTAAAATTGTGGTCCTACGTTAGATCCCCTGGAATTACAAACAACCTTCCATTAAGCACTATGCTCCAGAACAGCGTAGAACTGGTCATGCACTCTCCATCCAATCTGGACCTGGATGAGGGATTTGGAGAGAATTCTTAAGGAGAAGATGTTCAAATGATAAAAGGGGCTTGTGTCCAACTGTGTGTGGAATAATGTCTAATGTGTCATGCCTCCAAACAATAAAATTATAAAATAGAGTAAAAAACCTGAACAAGTAAGTGATGTTAACACAAGAAAATTAATCAGTCAGTAGCTTGTAGCAGTGATAATTAAATGGACTGCAAATCCCAGCAGCCCCAGAAGTACTTTGCCATTTGGTAGAGTGTTTTGGTGTAAGGGTTGGTGGGGGAAATAAGGTAAGGCATGGACTTTTAAAGTGCAGTATTGCAGTCATCTATGTGTATTTGCTTCAGTGCTTCACCCTTGGTCAGATTATAAATACAACCATCTTAGATTATAGTTTTTCTGAATTTATGTTATTGTCCTGTGTCTGCCTATTTTTTGTGTTCTTGTCTTGGTTGGATACATCTTCATCTGGGGAGCACTCCAAATCACTTCAAATCTATATGTAACAACTTGAATTCAGTAGGACAATACGTTTCATAATTTTCCCAAAGCTGTTCAGTTGATCATCATACTGTTTG
The DNA here is from genome assembly GCF_016835505.1 of Polypterus senegalus. Taxonomy (NCBI): domain Eukaryota; kingdom Metazoa; phylum Chordata; class Cladistia; order Polypteriformes; family Polypteridae; genus Polypterus; species Polypterus senegalus. Next base: position 33,736,056 of record NC_053159.1, read on the forward strand.
TGGACTGTATTGAGAGCGTTTACCACTTACTATTTTGCGCTTAATGTTTTGTCAAGTTTCAATTGTTCAGTTGGGTGGGCTTTTGCATGTGTGTTGTTTTTTAACTAATTGTTTTTTACCCTCTTTATTTTGTTGATATATTCTTTATGATCAGTTCAATCGCATCTGATTTATTACATGTCTCTGTGTGTGATCTCGGGGTCCCCAAAGCAAAATAAACAAATCTCCGTTTATCAATGTTTTGAGTCTGAGCGTCATGCAACTGCTACAAGCTCAACAGCTTGTATGGGAATCTGTAGTGGTATACTATGACGGAGACAGGCAGCCACATAATGTTAAATCTACTAAACAGGCTATAAACTTTGTAATGAAACACACGTCTCACAAATAAAGTAGGAACACTTCGAGATCATGAGTCTGTTTTTCTTGCTATAAATTAACTTTTTACTTTGGCAACAATCTGTTCAATATGTTAAAATATCATTTTTCTTTTTGGCAACATATTCTTATCTCTCTATTATAAAAAAAAAAAAAATCATGGAGGGAAACAGTAGGGTGACAATACGTGATGTTCACGTTAAGACTAGAGAAACTGACCACGGAGCATCTCGCAGGGACCTTAAACATGAGACATTGTGCCAAGAGATTGACCCAGGACCGTCTCGTGATGATGTAAAACATGAGATTCTTGCAAGACACGCCCTACTTACAAATAAATAGCAAGGGCAGCCAGCAACTTGAACACAGTCATGTTTTGGCTTGAGCACGCACAGATCCAGGGCAATGCGTTATAAATGTAACGTAGACGACTAAGCGAAGAAGAAAGCAGCACAGAGAAAAGAGACACAAAAGCGTTGGAGAGAAAAAAAAGAAAAATAATAATCTAGGTGCAAATTCAGTTCTAGTTCGCACCACTTGTGCATTTGTGACGGGAGGAAAAGTAAAAGGGATACCGTTTTGACGATGCTAGTGGCTAAGCGACTTTGTCTTTCTTCAGAGATTTCGTTTTGCCGACATGCTCGCTTCTGTATTAGCGGCTAAGCGAGTTTGTTTCCAGGATGGACAGACACACAACGTGTAGACGTTTATATATAAGATTATAATGTATATTATTGCACTCATTTAATAGAATGATCTTTATTGATATTTATAAATTCATGTATAAGTCCTTTTATGCTCTTATTAATGTACAGTCTTGGAGTTTAGCAAATACGCATTTCACTTCATGTTGATTTGATTTGACATTGCAAAGGGATCTAGACAGAATATAAGCATAGGTAGATTTGTTACAGAAGAAATTTAATGTAAATAAATGCAAAATATTATACATAAGAAGTTAAAATGTTAAATCTGAATAGAAGGTTAAAAATTTGGCAGTACATCTTATGACTTTCCAGAACGTCCTAACGTTAGAATTTTACGTTTTGGTAATGACCTTCTTCTGTATCTGACTTTTGATTTTTGTTTTGTCTTTTGACTCTGGTCACTTGTTCTTGTTTTGGCTTCCAGCCCTTGCTTGTCTTTCACACCAAATATTTCTAATTTTCTAGTCTCGTGGTTGTTTTGTGCTCAGAATAATCCTCGGCACTCAGTGCGTCACAATAATATTAAGGGATCTATAAAGCTAAGTGTTGCTATGAATCATCACTATTCATTCACTAAGGGATTACATAAAGCAAAAACACTGACATTTTTAAATTACAGCTTTCTGTTAAATCATCAATGTGACAATCAAGGTCACGTGATCTTCATAACGGCATTGCATGAAAGAAATGAAACTAAAATGATAATGAAAACTGACTTTTAAATTACTGAAACAAAATGTGAAAATAATAACAGAAATTAAATGCTTTTGATTAAATATCCCAAAGTAGACCAAAATATGCGCATAAATAAATGTTAATACGGGCTGAATATCCCTAATCCAAAATTTCTGGAACCACAATGTGAATATACAAAATGAGATATCATGGGGGCAAAAGGAGAACTGTAGTCAAACTAGCTAAATAATGACTCACGCGTATAATAATTTATATCACTGAGCCACTATTACAATGTGCGCTTACCTGACAAACATATTGAACCTCAAAAGTGAAGAATATGATGCACGGACTCTTTTTAAGTTCCCTTTTAAGAGGGCCAATGCTGTGTATTTGCGCTGAAAGGCTTTTTTGTTATTTTTTTCAGTTTATATCGCCTACCTGTTGTAAACACTCATAGAACTTGTCGACACATCCGGAATATCTTAGTTTCACTCCATCATGCTTTAACTGACTGACGAGGCTCTACATTCAGTTTCCTTATAGTGTGGGAGTACACACATAAAACATAACATGTTTTTGCCAACATGAAAAGATAATTTGCGGCAGGGTCCAACTTTCCTGACATAATCAGAGCAATTTACTGAACTTATATTACAATAAGGGCACCTAGCAAGGAACAAAGCTGTTTTTGTTAACTGCAGACAGTGACATTCCATTAATGCACAAGTCATTTGCCATTTTAATGGTGCCATTTAGCACTTTTGAACTGCCATGTTATTGCATCTCTTCACAGGAGACAAAGCTCATCGACTGTGTTTCATTGCTTAGTGGTATTTGATACATCATGGGATCCCCCTATCCCCACCACCATCACTCCAGATAATTGATCGTATGTCATTATTGGTGAGCTTTGTTGGGCTAGGACTGGTGAGCTTTGTTGGGCTGAATGGTCTGTTCTAAGCTAAGTGTTTTTTAATTACTTTAGGGTGGTCTAAGCATCCACATCCCCCTCTGAAAAAATAAATCCACTTTGAATCTGTACATATGTTATTCATGTCCACTTTTTGATGTACACATACACAGTTGTAGACAGATTTCATACACATTTTAAAAAGTTTTTCTTCACACAAAGAACCATAGACACATAGAATAAATTGCCAAGTAGTGTTCTAGGGCTTTAGGGACCTGCACATCTCAACCTAATTTTGTTTTGGAGAATCTAGGTGAATAGGATGGACGAGCTTGATATGCTGAAAGGCCTGTTCTTGTCAAAGCTGTTCTAATATTCTTACATGTACACCCCACAAAAGCAGTCTAATGCTCACAGCACCAATTTGATAAACTGCTCATTACTAACTGGCAGAATTAGAGTTGTGAAAATCTTAAATCTATTTGTAGGGTAGTCAAGCACACAAGATGTGAGGCCTGCGGTCTGAGGGACCTAAGTAATGTTTCTAATTCCAAATCCATCCATGCAGAATCAGAGCACTTGTTATTAAATAGCAAAAGAATGAGACGGTGCAAACCTTGCAGAGCCCCCTCAGGCTGAACTGTGACATGTCAAGCCAATTGACAGCAGCCAGTGTCCAAGGGCTACTGTAGTCATAACTTTAGGATTCATCCCCTGAAATCCGACGTCTATCAGAGTCAAATGTGCTGAGAGTCAGGAGAAGAGACAAGCTGGGGGTGTTGTCTATCTATCTGCCATCTTAATGCTCTGTCACTCAGCCTAAGCCATTGTTGTTTTGAATTTTTCATCTACAGCCTGTGAACCCGGCTTTTACAAGCCAACCCCCGGAGATGACCTATGTGGGAAATGCCCTGTGCACAGCCACTCAGAAACTCGGGCAGCTGTCATTTGTCAGTGTGACACCAGCTACTACCGCTCCGCCCAGGACCCTGCAGCTGCACCCTGTACACGTGAGTATGAAGTCAAGTGGCAGTATTGTGCTTGGCCTTAGCATTTCGGGGAGGGCGGTTGGTCAGTTAGTGGGGCTCTAAAGGACTCTGCAGTTGGTGAGAGGAAGGAAACAGTAAAAGAAACAAAATCAGGGGTGCCCAGATAAAAGTAAGATTTTCTGAAGAGGATAAAAATTAAAGGTTATTTTCACGTGAAAAAATAAAGGTGAAAGACACAATGCTTCAGCTTTATAGTTGTTTTGTCTTGGTAGAGAAATATATTGCTCTACTTTCCCCTTTCGTATTATTTATATGTAGCCTTTGTCAGAATGCCTCAAATCCCACAGACTTACTACTGTTTTTAAGGTATTGTACTTTATAACTTCTCCCCACCTTCCCTTCTACATCTATAACCTTAGGCAAATAGGTGTAGTAAAAGACCAGCAGGAGTTAAGTTACAATTTAAACAATGTATTATTGGTAATTTTCATAAATAATAACAATATGCAAAGTACATTTGAATATTGGCAACCATACCACCTGATAAATGGTGATGTGTAGTTTCAGGCAGCACACAGACTTGTTAGTTACTTAAAATATCTCTAGTTAAAACATCATTCGTGATCAGCTTTCTTCAGAACAGACAGCATATCTGTCTCAATATGGCTGACGAGCTGTGCTCTTCATTGTGTTGTTCTTTTCAGTTCATGCATCAATTTTGTAAGAGAGAGAGAATGAGTTTAAGCAACCAAATATATAGGTTTTCTGTCCAACCCCTAGAGCCAATAGGACATCATGGTACTTAAAGTAGTGCTCGGCAGTATGACCAAAATTCTATATCACAGTATTTTTCAAAATTACACCGGTTTCACGGTATTCAACTGTATTTTTTTCCCCATGCATGAGTGGATATTAACCACATTTTCCACTGCAATACTGCAGTAGACTGGCTAAGAATAACCTATTCCACTGTCATGAGAATTGTACATTGTACAAAAAACATTTTAATGTGCACTCAAGTATTAATACAGGTTTGCATGGCCCCATAAAGTGATATTTTTCAAGAGGGTGGCACTAATGAAGAAAAGGAATCGCATTGCATGGCAGTTGCAGTCAAAATATAGGACCCTTTTATTGAGCAAATTTTGCAAACAACTTGAACTATAATTTTGACAACATATTTTCAGCCATCCAAAGAGGCATTTAGACTTAGTAAAATATCCAGAGGTGCTTGTCAAAAGTTGTATTGCACTGAACTTGGAACTTAGAACTTTATTAGAAAAGGAATAAACAGTAAATATTTTCTGTAAACCATCTACACTTTCTGTTAATGTTAACAATCTCTGTCCACTGACACATTAAAGTGACTTTTTAAACAACTTTACCATCATTAAACTGCAAATATTTATACTAATAAATAATCACAATAAAATAAATAATAGTGTAACTTCCAGTAAAAATACTATTACTTCAAGCCCAGGTACATTACTCAGTGTTCACCAAATAAAAATAAAATAAAAAAACAAGTGCAACTTGGTGATGACATCTTTACCAACTGAACCATCATATTACAAATTGCATTAATATGGACCTTGCTTCAAGCTAAGCTATATAGATAAATAATAAAACTGCAACTTGCATTTATAATGCTGTTTGTGGTATACAGTAGTGGGTCCGCGGCTTAAAAAAAAAATGTAGCCAGTTTTTAAATCAAGTTAACCGCGGGGAGTTGATGAGGTAATTGGGGTGAGTCGCACCTGCACGTGCGATAATGTAGTTTTACTCTAAGTGATTTGGTTTCCCCGCATCACAAAGATGTGCAAGTTTGGGATACATTGTCCCCTGAGTGCATAATTTCCCATTGTTGACAAATAAAGTAAAACATCTATCTATCTATCTATCTATCTATCTATCTATCTATCTATCTATCTATCTATCTATCTATCTATCTATCTATCTATCTATCTATCTATCTATCTATGTCATTTGAGCTTGGCTCCTGCTTATACAGTACTCAATGCTCTGTAATGGAAAAGGCAGATTTAGAAAATAGAATTATGGCACTGCTCCACCAGAGCCCTTGGACCTGGTTTGATTGCTTACAAAGGTCCCTCCTCTCTGGAATTTTCATATTCTGCCTGTTGGACTGAATTCCCACAACCCAATACCCTAGTTTAAGGCTACCTGACACCCCTAAACTGTCCTGGTGTTTGTGATTATGAATGTGCACTGAAAGCCCAGTATCTCATCCAGGACTGAGTCCTACACAATTTTTGTTGTTGCTGGAATTGTTTCTCTGGCTCTCTAAAATACAATACAGCAATCAAACAGATGCAGAAATGAACGGATGAGCCAGAATATTTCATCAGCGTTACACAATAATGATAATTAAGTTGCTAATGGTGGGTCATTATGTGAAGACTTAATCCATTCATTTTAGGTGAAGGCAAATAATGGAATCCATTCAGTTTAATTATCATCATTTTTAAAGTACAAGTAGAAGATACAACAGGTGAACCACTTAAAATAAATATTTAAAGAAGTGGCTTCCACACAGTTGTGGTTGTGGTTTGTGATCTAATGAAGCAATTAACATCACAGAGTGTTTTTTTTTTTTTGAAAATATAGAAATTCTAGTCAGGCTTTGTAGCTTTTATTTATTATTAACACACCTAAAATACCAAAGTTAAGAGATTTTGAAGGGTAGGGGAATAACGTTACTACACTGATACTGGCATGGAGAGCAGAAGTATAGCCAAAATCAGGTAAAGGGCTACTGCATCTTGAAGAGCACACAATTACTGGATTATATCGGTGTAAGTTTGAGATGTAAGGCTTAACAGGACAGGAACTGAAAACAAGCTGCTGGTAGGTGACATATAACTAACTCTGTGATGGTAAGTGCAATTTTATACACTGTGGTGTGCTGGGCCAGTATCATCACTTCAAGAGAGGCCCACCAAATTAACAAGACAATTTGAAGGGCAGGCTTAGTTATAGGAAGCATTCTGGACCCCATGCTGGTAGTAGTGAAGGAGAGAATTAAAAGAAAACTGAGTGCAATTATGAACAATACTGCACATCCTCTCTCTGACACCTTAATGACTTTCAGCCAACTAATTATTTAGCAGAAGTGTGCCATGAAGCACTAAATGGGGCTCTGTTACACATTTATTTAATTGGTTGTCTCTTTTATCCAAAGTGATTTACAGCAGTTGAGATACAATTAGTTGCATTTCTTTTGTTTTTCCAATTGAAGCACAGGTGGGTGAAGTGACTAGGCTCAGGGTCACACAGTGTCAGTGGTGGGATTTAAACCCACAACTTCAGGGTTTGAAGTTCAAAACCTTAACCACTGCGCCAGACTGCCTGCCAACAGCAAGACATCTGCATAATGCCTCACTGTGACTATGACTGCAAAGTCAGCAGTTTTCTTTAATTTTAATTTTGTTGCTTTGTAGTCTTTCTGGTGGTTTTTCAGACAATAGTGTGGGTGTATTTATATTTATTTATCTAACTATGTATTTGATTATTTAAAGTCTTCTGTAAAAAGTCAAGCTTCCCCTTGGGGACAAAAAAAGCCTTTCACATCTATCTATCTATCTATCTATCTATCTATCTATCTATCTATCTATCTATCTATCTATCTATCTATCTATCTATCTATCTATCTATTATATAGTGCCTTTCATACCTATCTATCTATCATATAGTGTCTTTCACATCAATCAATCAATCTATCTATCTATCTGAGACTAGACAGTTTATTTTAAACAATCACCAAGGAATCTGTGGAGCAAAAGACATTCACAAAGCACTTGCTACTGCTGATTTGGACATCCTAGTCCCCAAAGAAGTCAAAAACAGTGATGATCACTTCACAACTACGTGTGATCGACTTTATCCAATGTTCTTTCCCGAATCTCAGGAAGGGTTTCTTGCAAGTTGGAATAAACACTAAATAGTTATGACAAGGATCTGTTTTGTATGTCATGTCCTTCAAAGCCACCATTTTAAACTCAGTGAAGATTTTACATTTAAGTCACTGTTTTCCACTTACCCACAGAGGTCATGACTTGATGGACCATAACCTTCTCGAGTAATTCCATACAATGGTATATTGCACATCTCAGCTCAACAAATCTTTTCCATCTGCACATCGGGGTCCAACATACAAACTTTAACTTGTTGTTTCCACCATTTTGGGTACTGGTGGAATCTTTCAAGACAAGTTCCATTTCTTTTTCCATCACTGATGCGTTCCGAGAGGAAATAAACATTTTTGGCCTTAGACATTTCCTTCAACTTCCACTTGAGTAGTTTTCTTATACTGGGCAAATTTCACTTTTACTGAAGTCACTTTTCAGAAAGGTATCTCTACCTTTACTCAAGTGTGGTGTGGACTCTAGAGGGTACTGTTGCTCCTCAAACCCAACACCACAGCCACAGGGTACAAGTTAAAAGCACAAAGATCTGATTTTATTCAGAGAAACTCTTCACAATAGTTTCCCACCACCATAGCCAAAAGTAAATACTTTACACAATAAGCAGTTCTTCGTCTTTTACTCCTCCACTCCTCCCAGAAAGCTTTGTCCACCTACCATCCGATTCTGGCTCATTTCTGTGAGGTCAGCCTCATCCTTTTATATTGGCCAACTTCTGCTCTTCCGCCCACATGATCTGCAAGCACTTCCGGGTCAGGAGGAAACGGTACCAGAGAGGGCTGAGGTATCAAACTCCAAGCTCCATGATGCCCTGTGGCAATCTGGGGTACTGCTGTAAACCAGGGGAGCTACCGTCTAGTGTTTTGAGGGAAGCAGTGTCCTAAAGCAACTGCCTTCCCCCATCCTTCCATCTTTTGGCCGGCTGGCCGTCCCTTATTGTGGGTACTTTATACAAGACTGGTGCAGGTTCACCACTGAGCCCAAAGGTTCACATTTTAACAGGAGACGATCATGGAAACCCACTCTCTAGCCGGCAAGTGCAACTGATGCCTTATTGTATGAGACACATCTTGGCACCTTTCTGTGTTCCTGTTTGTATCGCTGCCTGAGAGAAATGGCCTTGTTTTCAGACGTCGGGGTGATTTATTTGCAGCCAGGTGCTCTCTAATCCACAAGGGCCACTTGAGCCGCTCTAGACTTCCACGCACTTATAGATTTTTTTGTCAAAACGTTCATTAGGATCGAGTGCCAGCTATTTTTTCTCCCATTAAGCCTGTCACATTTTCTGCAACTCAGAGAATTTCATTCTTTCCCTTTGAAGATGGCACGCATGACCTGCAGCCTCGAACTATAAAAGCACTTACTGGTGAGAGGAGTTCAGAGACTTTGTCTCACAGCTTCTCTCAGATTCATTCACTGAGGTGTCAACTAACAGACATGGTAACATAACATCAGAATTTAGAAAATGAAAAGCTATGTATCCTTCCATTATTTGAATCTTGTAAACACATTTTAGGGCTATGCTGGCGGCATCAGGAGTCAAGGTGCAATGTGGTCCATCACAGAGCAGACACTTTCATACTGAACCAATTTAGAGTCTCTAATCAACCTAATGTTCACGTCATTAGAAAGCAGTAGGAAAAGTGGAATATTCCAAAGTATTACAGAAGAACATGCAGATTCAAAGCCCATAATTTAAATCCAGGACCCTGAACCTGTAACACAACTGAAAGAAATGCTGTGCAGCCTAGAATTAATGAAATTACTAAAAAAAAAATCCCTACATCATGTAATAACAAGTTCATGGTGAGTGCTCTGGGTCCCCAAACTGAATGTCTACACAGAATGTACTTTTAATGTACAAGGGCTATTCAAAACCTACTCATGCTGTTGCCATGTTGGCATGGGGTTGCCCCTTGGTGTGCAAGTGCTATTGAGACAGGCTGCCCTCTAAACCCAAGACAGTTTGGCTGGTAGGACTGTAGTTAACTAGCAAGAGATGTGAAACAAGAAGGGTGATGGGAACGATTCAGAAAGTGGGCGTCTATGCAATACAAGTGATATACAGGGCTATTCAAAATGAAAGAGCAGATTTCAAAAAATTATTTCAAACAAACCGTATAAGACAGAAACACATTCAGCACATCACTGGACAGAGGAGAGTTCAAAGTTTGGTCCTATGATCCTTGAGGTTGCATGCACTTAACATGAGCACCATATGTAGCGTGACAAACATCAAAATGGTCTTGCCACACATGAGTCAACTGGTCCCTAATTACTGAATTCACAACTTCCCAATTCGATGTTGCAAATCGAAGATTAGCGGGCATAGGTGGAACAAACACTCTTTCTTTTTTTAATGTACCCCCATAGATAAAATCAGATCACAGTGGGTAAGGTCTGGAGACTTGGGAGACCATAGACAATCAATTATGATGAGGTGGCTGTTTGTTGAACTGTCAGCTGAATTCACGTTGCACTTGAACAATGGACTCACAGTTCACAAATTGCAGCACTCAAAATGATTTCTCTTGTGGACATTTTACTATAAATGAGAAACAGAGTTCGGTGGCTTTCACTGGTACTTTTAGGCAGGGTTTTTAACTTTGAACTTTCCTCTGTCCAGTGATGTGCTGAATGTGTTTCTGTCTTATACAGTTTGTTTGAAATAATTTTTTGAAATCTGCTCTTTCATTTTGAATAGCCCTGTATATCACTTGTATTGCATAGACGCCCACTTTCTGAATCGTTCCCATCACCCTTCTTGTTTCACATCTCTTGCTAGTTAACTACAGTCCTACCAGCCAAACTGTCTTGGGTTTAGAGGGCAGCCTGTCTCAATAGCACTTGCACACCAAGGGGCAACCCCATGCCAACATGGCAACAGCATGAGTACTCCACACAGAATGCTCTCCTCTAACTGAACTTATCAGCTACAAGCTAAGTCACCAAACTGTCTCCATGACACATTGGTCTAGTAATAATAATAGTAATACAGGTGACATGAATATTTTCAAACATTACCGCTTTAAATCTGACCCTTTTTTTCAATTCTGTTTTTCTAAAGCTTCCTGGAGATGTTTTCTGTATGGTTGCTAAAACAGCTAATTTCCTGTTTCATAGGACCCCCTTCTGCTCCGGTCAATGTGATCTCAACAGTTAATGGCACCTCCGTCAGCTTAGAATGGAGCGCCCCCTATGACACAGGTGGGCGCACAGACATGCGATACAATGTCATGTGCAGGAAGTGCATCTGGGATTCTGGGCAGTGTGAAACGTGCAGTGGATCTGGAGGAGGCAGCAGCAGCAGCGCGGTGTCGGAGCGGTCCGCTATGTACCACAGCAGGTGGGCCTGAGCCAGCCTTGGGTGACTGTTCTGAACCTTGGAGCGCACATGAACTACACCTTCTTCATCGAGGCAGCTAATGGCGTCTCATATATCAGCCAGGAGCCCCGGCATTCAACAGCGGTCAACGTCACCACAAACCAGGCAGGTAGGGGACCTGAGTCAGAACCTGGGGAAAATGGGCAAGGGCTCTATGAACTGTATGAAACATGCCATGCTGAATTTGCCTTTGTGATCTTCTTGCATTTGCATTTAGAAAGTTTTTCTGTAAATTACAATATATTTTACTGTGCCGTGAAATAAGGTGGTGTTCTGCTCAAAGAAAATGATATCAACCTTATCATTTTCCTTCCTCATTTTACCTTTAAAGCAAAGCCTCAGGTTTTAATGCAGGCCACAGATTGTTTCTGATTTAATAGCTAGTACATTTCAACTGACCTTAAAGTGTCTGCATTTGAGCAGCAGTCAACATGCTATAGTGGTTCAGGTGTTAGCCAGGGGTTCAAATCCCACAGAAGACAAACCTGTGTTTTCTTTACTTTAGAAAGGAATAGATTGTCTTTTGGCAGATTGTACAGCCGTCGTTCCAAAAAGTTCTTTGGAGTGATGCTCTCCTTGAAAAAGTGATATCCAATGTTAAGACTGATTGTTCTATCTTAATATTTTACTTCAAAATTTGTAGCCTTTCTAAAATCCTAGAGACCTACCAAAACATAAGCAATCTGACTGCAAAACTAGAAATGAAGCCACAAGAATGTCCGCAGGTTCAGAGGTCAGTCTCAGCTCTTGATGTGTCTTTCTGAATTATTTGTCTTAACTTATTTCTATCATATCCATTAGTCATATTGTGTAGGACAGTGGTTCTCATACTGTGGGGCAGGCCCCCCTAGGGGGGCGCAAAGTTGTGAAAAAAAGAAAACAAGAATCGAAAATATGAAAAATACATCTATTGAAATCAAAACAAATTAACTTAAACTACATTCTGATACTAGAAAAATAAATAGAGTTAGATAAATGTTGATAAAAGTTAAGCAGGTATAATAAAATATGCATGTATGATATATCATTAATTTAAAAAACAAACTGGTATTAGTGGGCTCCTTTCAAAAAAACTTTAGGGGGGCGCGATTAAAACTTTTATGAAAACTTGGGTCAAAAGTACTTAAAGGTTGAGAAACGCTGGTGTAGGACTTGGAAAGTTCTTTGGGATGATTATTATCAAAAAAGGCAGCTATAGCAAGTAGAGGACACTCCATCCTCAAACAAAAAATGAATACAAGGGAGAGAATACACAGAATTTGCAACATAAGTGTGAATAATTTGGAAGGACACTAAAATGCTACTTCTCCTCTGAGCTTGCAGAAACAGGTCTAAAACTTGGGTGTTTTTTAGGGTGGTTAGCTTACTTCCAAACACTGCAACCCAGTTTAATAACTTCTTCAACAACTCCTTCCTATCTCCACCTTTCCTTTCTTTCAGCTTTGGGCTTTCTTACTCACTCACACTGGATCCTTGTCTTGTTCCCCTCCTGCCTCCATGTCCAGCTGTCTTCTCCTAAACAGGCAGCTTTAAAACTCAGCTAACTGCTACTTCAGGGGCAACCTCATACCTCCTTCCAAGTGCCAAGATTCTGAGGACATCTTTTCAGAGCTCCCTCTATTGGCCCCAGGGGTTCCTATAGTTATGAACCCCAGCTCCCAATTAAATTGCCAGGCAAGCTCCAAGTTGTCTAACCACCCCAATAGATAGCAGAGATCTATTGATGATAAAAAAAGGGCCCCTCGCTTACACCTAACAGAGTGTGAGAGTTCCTGGATGTGGATTTTAAGAAGCTTTGTTTTTTTCAAGCATAAAGACATTTAGCTTCCTGAGTTTGTCAAAGTATGGTATACCTTTAGGTGAGGGATGCACTTGGTTACTCTTTTTCAGCTGTTTCTTGTGATGCTGTCTTTTTCTGTGCAGATGTGGCTCAAAATATCACCGAGCTAGTACATCATATTTGATAGTGCTGGACCTCGGCTGAAGTCCTCTTTAGGTAGGGTTGGAACATGAAAGCTCTGTCCTGCTCATGGCCTCTGACCTATTTCTCCTTCTTTATTCTATAGCTCCATCTCAGGTGATGATAATTCGACAGGAGAATACAAGTCAGAACAGTGTAACCCTGATGTGGCATGAGCCGGAGCAGCCCAATGGAGTCATCCTAGAGTACGAGGTCAAGTTTTTTGAAAAGGTAATGTGGCAGTATCTCCAATACACATGTTATGTTATGTGCCTGTAGGGAGATTGCCAACTGACTGCATTATATGAATTTGGGAACGAGTCATAATTAATAAAAATTAAGGAGTGCTGTAATTTTGTGTCCCACAAAACTCAAGAAGCTTAAAAAACTTGAAGACTTCAAGTAGGTCTAAATGCCTACATCCTCAGAAAGATCTGAAAGACTACAAATAGGCTTTGGTCTGAAACTCAACTCAGGCTTACAGTGTGCCCCTTTGGGAGAGAGGAACCATAAAACCCCTGACTCAAGAAACAAAACTATTAATAGCACAGTTTATTTTATTAAATAAAAAAAGCCAAAATCAAAACAAAGAAATGTTCTTCTGAATAAACAAAGCCAAACATGCAAAGCCAAAAAAGTCAAACAAAACCAAGAAAAATAAAAACTAGAGATAAAGGTCAAATGACCAACAAAAGTTACAGTATTTGTAGCAGAATTGAGAGAGGAGCTGAACAACACAAGCAGGAATGGCTAACACTTTTTTATATTTCCTCTCCTGGGGTCTCATGTTTAAATGGTGTGTACGCACAAAAATGTTGTGTACGCACATTTCCACGCTCATATTGAGATGTATAAAAACCAAACTTGGAGTAAAGCCACTCACATTCTGACTTCAGCACAACCTGATGCTTACGCATGTTTTCTGCTAGGTTTTGCAAACTGGCAGCACCCATCATCAAAGCAGTGCTACTGTTCCTGTGTGATTTCCCTTTCTGTTTTAGATTCACATCCCTGACGCAGCTTTATCAAATACAATGAAATTAACTGCATATCATTTATACATTTTAGGCATCTGATTGTAATCAACCTGTAACAATATAATGGTCCATGGAATGGCCAAGCTATTCCAAATATCATAGCTGCTTTAACATTGTTAACCTCAGTGCACCAGTCTGAGTATTTTAACCCACTGTATTTGAGTGTGGAATCATAGCTCTACAACAGGTGATCGAAAAGATTTATGGCGGATTATGTCCAGAGCGCAGAGAATTATCAGGATACAGCAATTAGTCATGGAGAACATTTATAGCACACACTGCCTCAGTCATCCACACAGTCTATTTGAACATCTTCCATACAGTATGGAAAACACTTCAGAGCCTTTTCTGTAGGGACTTCACAGTTCAGAAACAGTTTAATTCCTTGTAGAACTGTTTGTACTAATAAGTACAATTACCTCACTGTAAACTTGCACTATAGTTGTAATATTGAAGAACCTGAGCCACTTTATGAACCATTTGCACTATCTGTACTATATGTGTGTGTATATTGTACTTATGTTTTCATATTGTATATTTTTTATTGTATTATTATTATTATTGTTGTTGTTATTTTATCATTTAATAGGAAAATAATTTTATGGATGAATTGCATATTGAATCTCATTTTACCATACAATAACAATAAAGGAATTCAATTCAATAGAAGAAAGTGTGTAATTACAGATGATGACGACTGGCTTCTAAGTCGATTTAGATTTCCAAGAGCTATCTTATTGGAGCTCTTGATATCATTTTTAAGATGAAACGCATTAACGTATGTATATTACATTATACAGATAAATTTCTAACTTCATTTAAATAATGTATGCTGTTAATGATTAAATGTGTGTGCATGGTGGCGCAACGGTAGCAATGAGCTGGCACCCCATCCAGGGATTGTTCCTGCCTTGTGCTGTATGTTTGTTGGGACAGGATGGATGGATAGATGGATAGAATTATTAAACATGTACTATGAAGATATTTCAATGTTCCTTAAAAGTTTTGAAAAATTGGCATTCTAAACTTGGAGAAAGAAAAGAAGGACAGGAATTGGTGGGTTTGTACATTTTAAAAAGGCAGTACTGCTGCAATAAATTATTTCATCCAGGGTCATACACAGCGCAGAGGCATCTCTGGAAGGGGCACCAGCTCATCGTTACCACTGCACCACTGTTCCCCCATATTTAATACATGCTTTTATTCATTTCATCGTGAAAATTCTGTCAAGTATAAATCTTAGTATTTAAAATGTTCAGAGAAACCGTAATACGTGAGACGTTTTGTGTGAATTATGTTACATTTTTTCCTATGTGTATATGTATAGTTACTTTTTTATTGTTTTCAATTCTCCATGTTAACCCTCGACTCGTTATGCTGGTAATAAGATTCCATAATTACCCACAGCACAAGATTAGCATGACTACAAAAGCACACACAGTTTCATACACAATGCACACTATTTCATGTAGTTACATCACATTTATACTTCACGTGAACCCCTACATTTTCAACTGGTACTCCCAACAAGACCACCCTTTCTCCAAGGGTTTTGACGTTGTTTTTTGGTTCACACAAGAATGAGATTGGTGTTTTCTATATTTGGAAATTATGATCATCCTTGTAATTGGTTGTTGGTAATTGGTAATTGCCAGCCTTCTAGTATCATCATTCTGCCCAGGCTGAATCTACCAATAGCTTTTTCTTGAGTGTTCCATCTAAAACCCTTGCAACAACATGACTTGCCATCCCTTGATAGCACCCTTCCTCCTCTACTGTATCTACTGGCATGTGCTTCCTCTCCCTCTATCCTGTACAACCCTTTTCTACCAGCACACTAACTGACCACCAGGCCACCCATCACAATATCTACCCATGCATCTCTATTAGACTTTGATTATTTCATACAGTCAAGAAACCCCACTAATTCTTCTGTGTTTATCTGCCAATATTAATAATTTTCTCCACCAGTTGAGCCTCTGATGTCTTGACTACCCTGTGAATTTATTTTAACAAGCACCGCAGAGTCTTGAATCAAACCCGGAGAATATGCGGAAACTCAGACAAAAAAATGTTGTCGATCAAGGGAGCTCTGATAAGCTAAGAGGCTAATCAATTTTTATTTGATTCAGGCTATACAAAGATCAGATGTCTGAGGACTGAGAGGAGTAAAGAGATTTTCAAACGTCATAAATGGATTATGTTCAGGAACACGTCATTCTATGCCCTTCACCATACCCACCACTCTGCCTCCTTCTTGTACTGGCCGGTCAAAAGTAATTTCAAGGCTATCAATCATTGAGAGGGTTACTAGTCAATTTTTAAAGCAGACTCTTGGTAATCACAGCTTTATTGTGTTATTTGCTACTTCTTTCTTGTTTGCAATGCATTGCTTTCTTATGTTTATGACCTTTTAATATGACTTTCTAATACGACCGCTAAACTAATTTTTTGTTTTCCACTTTCTCTTTATCTCTTAATTTAACATTGTACTTGTATTTGTCATAACTTTTGCAGGGTTATGTAAATCCTATTGAGTTATTCACCTCTAATCATTTTTTTTCAAAGCACTGAGTCCTGTACATCCCCACCTTTTTCAATTCCCTCTCCTCACTGAAATAAATCTAGTTAGTAATTCTGCTTCTAACCACCAGCGGGTGCTGCTTGTCAAATGCAGTGCAAGGTACCAGGTCCTGAACTACCATTTAATATGTAAGAAATCCAGTCACTGCAGGCCAGCAATCATTATTGCTGATTATTTCTTTGTTTCTGTTTAAATATAAGCATACTGGTTAAACAATATCTTATGGCAGGCTTATCCAGGGTAACTGGTTTTCTACAGTAGTTGGTATTTCATAATTGTTTCCTTGGTAACTCTTTAGTTTTTGGTACCACAAAAATACATCCATTACTCATTTACTCTTATGTAACAAACCTTAACAAAGGGCTCTCTTAGTCTTAAATACGATTATGAGACACCAGTAAATAAAATATTCATCTCTGTGCAGAAGGCCCACTTTAAAGCGAAGTTATTTTAGTAGGCCATATTGCACAAATGAATAACCACTGTATCGATGCTTTGTAAGCGTCATCAACACCAAAATAAGCTTTTGTTAAGGTCTTGTTAAATAAGATTAAATGAGAAATAAATACATTTTTACAGCACCTAAACTAAAGTTTTACTGTTTCCTTTAATTTGCCCTAGATACAGATTAAATAACTAGTAATTGTGATTGGCATAATCTCATTTTTCTTCTTCAATATTACTTGAGTATTCTCCATGCAACATGTATTTAGCTGCCTTAAGCATCTAGCATTGAGAGTTTAAATCCCCGGCTCCTAAATATCTGTTTGAAGTTTTGTGGTTTTTGTTACATTTAGGTTTATTTTTTTAATACCTATATGTTATTTTTGTTGATTTTGTATGTTATTTTGTAATGGTGTGTTGTTATTTTAAATGTAGCTATGTTCTTGGTACTTTGTGGGTGGAGCCCCAGAAGGCAGAGCCACCCTGATAGCACCACTCCAGAGCCCTCCCACAGGCTATTTAAATTGGCTGGCTTAGGAGTTGGGAATCATTCTGCTGTTGGAGGTTCAGTGAATATTGTGTTTTCTGTTTTGGCTTTTCTGCTTTGGCTTTATTTTGATTATATCTTGCTTTGCTTTAAGTTTTCTACTATGTGTGTGTCATATTGGGACTTGTTTGTTGTGGATTATCTCTTTTTTTTAACTACAAGCCTATGGTTTATGGCCATCCTTACTCTTTTTTTATATTTTTTTTTCTTGATTTCATATACTTTGTTAATCCCTGAGGGAAAACTGTCTTTTCAAATGACCTTCTGGGAGTCAGAGCACAGAGTCAGCCATTGTAGAGCACCCCTGAAGCAATCTTTGAGGGTAATAATAATAATACATTTTATTTATATAGCACCTTTCCCATGCTCAAGGCGCTTCAAGGGCCTTGCTCAAGAGCCCAATACAGTAGGATCCCTTCTGGCAGTAATGACATTAGAACCAGCAACTTTCCAGACACTTGTACAGATCCTTAGCCACTAAGCTGCCACTCCAACCTTGTGTGGCTTCTGTTATATTTTGGTAATTTTCATAGTATTTTTACTAGCTCCCCATTTCTGAGCCAGTTCCGGCCAAAGCCAGAAAAGCCTTAGGGGCCTAGCTGTCTTAAGTTTTCTACTTTTTTGATATCTCTTTGGGATTTGTTTGCTGTGGATTGTCTTTTAGGCAACATCTTAGTGCCCGTTTTGCTCTTTTTTGTTAATAAATCCCTCATTTGTAAGGATTTGTTGTTTGCCCTTTTAGTAAGGGCCTGTGGTTTATGGGTATCCCTCCTTTTGTGATATTGTGGTAATATTCATAGTCATTTTGCTGGCTCCCTATTTTTGAGCCTTCACTGGCCAAAGCCAGCAGATAGCCTTGAGGGCCTAGCTAGATTAAGGTGATTCTAGCCAAGAAGTCATTAACCACTAATTCTTAAACAACACTGCACTGCAATTTTGAATAGAGAGCACCATGTGGCACTAACTCAAACAGCATCATGTCAAAGACATCATGGACTACGACTTCCAAAAGCACGGCATTAGCAATGGATGCTATTATCTTAGTAATCCATACTCAATATGACACTGCCTAGAAGTAACAAAATGGTTATAAATTTTTAACAAAACAACAGTGGTAAAATTAAGTAACAAATACAAAAAACAGGCAAAAGAAACAGACATGAAACTAAATTCTCTAGATAAAAGTTA
Source organism: Polypterus senegalus (assembly GCF_016835505.1). Taxonomy (NCBI): domain Eukaryota; kingdom Metazoa; phylum Chordata; class Cladistia; order Polypteriformes; family Polypteridae; genus Polypterus; species Polypterus senegalus. The sequence goes on from NC_053159.1 coordinate 33,754,807, forward strand.
CCACACCCTAAATCTGCAATTACACTTTTAAGAATAATAGTAAAATCTCTGGCCTGTTTATTTTTCTTGAGCACACTTGAATTTTTAATGATCAAAAACTTTGAAGGAACTCTTTAAGAAATTTAATCCAAATATAGAATGAATGTACAGGGGTGATGGTTAGTATACAAAGCAAATGACCATTTGTGGGATTCTTCAATTAATTTCAAAATGGTAAAAAAGCAACCTTTAAAACGCCACTTCTGAACATACCTGTACATGGTTTCTGGTCAATCATCAGTTGATGCAGGTTCAAAATAGTGAAAAACATCAAATATATTAAGAAAAAAACTCTAAGAGTGTCATGGATGTTTATTTTTGAGATCAAAATTCAGTTTTTGTTATAGATCACAATTTTTGGCCTGTTATTTTTTATTTTTATTTGTATTGATAGGTCATGACACCATTTTTTGCTTCACTTTTCTTGACATATTTTTTGACTGCAGTCATATTACTATTAGTAGCAGTATCTGTTGCTAGTCGTATAACTCATTTGTATTGCAGATTTCAGTGTATTTATTTTACTTGCCATTATTGTTGTTTTTAATTCCACTAAAAAATGAAAATTGTAACACTTATTTTTACTCTTTATAAGAAGTCCTCTTGAAATACATATTATTCTTTACACAACAAGGGATCAGACCTTCCTACTTAGTGCTGAACTTTACCTCAAAACTGCAGTCCAATATGCCAAGCCTTTCAAGTTGACCTAGCAAGACTGGTTACCTAGACACCAGCTGTCACCCTTGTCCCCTGTCCCCAGGCAGGACGCCCACCTCATTTCTACAATATTTCAAAACCTCATCCTGTAAGCTGAAGTTCAGTAATACAAAATGACAGAAAACTGTACCTGAGACTTAATTCTGCTCCTCATTATCAGTCGGATCTGGAAACAGTTGAAACGCATTGCAGAGCACGGCCCAGCATGATTACACAGCACTCTCAAACACATTACCATTCCCATTGCTTAAAATATACTTTATGTGCAGGTGGCTATAATGACTCCAGCATTTTGTGCTGCACTTTTCTTTCTTCACTTTCAAATCGCCTTCGAGTCCATTTTCTTCTCGCAGTCTGCAGGCTTACCGATTATTCTAATGTTCTCGTGATGAGCCGATAATGTGAGTTGCTTGACTCAGAAAAGAGATTGTTCTCAAAACACTGATTTGAAGAAAAAAAAAGTCAAATATGGAAAATATTCAGTATCAAACATGATAAGGATGCTTAGATAATTTGGAATCCATTCTATGATTGATTTTCCTAGAAGTTTAAAGATCCTAGTCTAAAAGAGGGAGCAGCTAGCCTGATTTCTATCTATTCAGTCACCGCAAAGCACTACAACTCCCTCTTGGTCATTTTCTTTTCAATAAAATGCCTGCTTGATACCCATTTCATTTCCTCCTTTTTAAGATTAGCAATGTATCCTGTTTGCCTGTAGTGTATTGATCAAGGCAGGGATGTCAAACTGAGATCCTGGAGGTTCCAACCTCTTTATTGATGTGTATTCAATTATTTTGGCTAATAGAAACTAATTCTTTTGCCTTAACTTTAATTGACTTCCTTTTTAAGATTCATAACACTGAATTGTTTCTTTATGAAACAAAATGTGAAGGTCTAAGAAATACATTACAATCAACATAGAACAGAGTATTCAGAATTAAGAAAATGTCTGTTTTGGTAGAATAAGAATTAAATTCTGTGTTTCATTCACAACAAGAGGTGGTTTCTAATTAAGGATCTGAGTGGGGCAAAAAATGTGGGCCAACAAGAAACTTAACTTAAGACCCCTAAATTAGTTGTTCATCTGTGGGCTGTCTTTGCATCTTATATGAGCCATTTTTTTTTAGTTAGTTAAATTGACAGAAGTATTTTTTTAGTTATGTTAAAACATGTCTATATATTAGCGCATAGTTAATAAGAGGTTCTGTTCTAATTGCACAAGCTAAATTATAAATGGAGTATTGTAATTATTTCTTGTCCCTGTGACTACAGACTAGTTCAGTTTATGATGTGCCTTGCAGTTGGTAAGACCAACAGTTTCAAACTGTATGTGCAGAACATACTGAATGTACTAAGGGAAGCCTATGTGTAAATTTGCCATTGAGAAATAACACAACCTTTAAGTATAGAAAGTAACTGAAGTTTAACATGAGAAGGCTAAGATTGTAATGAAACACAGAAGAAGAAATCTTTATTTCTTTTTTGCCCTTTATTCTGCATGTGTAGTAACCTCTTTCTGACTTTTTGTGATTTTTTTTAAACATTTTTTATTAAACCCTTTTAAAATGAACTTTATTGGACTGAGAAATTTCTTTTATTAGAAGTTTGATTCATGCTGGATCCTATCTTGTCAGCTTGGTAGCTGCTCAGTTTTAGGATCCTGGAAAAGACACGGCTACACATCTCATTATTGTTGGATAAGAAAAAAGAACTAAGTGTTGTAAATCTGCAAAGAAAGCAGTTTAAGCTTTAAGAACAAAATAAGGTATGTTCCATTAGCATTATTGGTGTCCACACTGGCTTCCTGTTGCTGCAGTGATCTATTGTCTTGTCCTACGTTTATGTCAATGGTTCAGCACAGCATCTCCAGTCTTTAGTCTCTCCTTGTGTCCCTATAAGAAGTCCCCGTTCTGCCCCTGCCTTTCTGCTTACTGTCCCTCTTCTTGCCAGATGTGCCAGGACTGGACAATGCTTCTCTGTTCTTGCTTCAAAGAATCTACCTTTGTGTATTCAAATTAGATACAATTTTCTCATGTTAAGGTGACTTTTGCAAAAGGCACCTTTCCACTAAAGAGTCTGGAACTGCTTAGTTACTCTTCTACAGTACAGCTGCTGTTGTAATGACAAACAGCTTAAGATATTGATGTTTGTCTTAGTCTAGTTGTAGGTATAACTAAAGAGTAGTACTACTCTCTTTTGTTCGGCACTTAATGTTGTTCTCTGTTGCTATGGATGTTTGCTTCTTCTAATCCAATCTTGTATCCAATATATAATACGCTACCATGGCTGTTTGTTTGTCTGTCCAGGATTTAACATCACCTGTAGCTCACAAACTGTTTGACCTACTGACCTGAAATTTGGTACTCGTATACTACGTGACGTCTACTATCTGCTTTTGTGGTGATGATTGACCTCCAAGGTTATTCCTCTTTTTATTTTTATTTTATTTGATTGTAGAATCAACTCTTGGCAGCAAGCAGCAGGGCGGCCGTGCGGCACATGCGTGTGGGCGCCATTCTCATCTCTACCACCTTTGCCGTGACTTCCCCTACCTCTTCATTTCTTAAATTATAAATTATTCTTGAGGCAGATTGAAGACTTAAGTGTCAGCTAAAGTGAAAAATGAAAGAAAACATACTAAGTAATTGCAACACAAACACTGACTTAATCAGTTTTAACACGAAAAGATGCCAAAGGAAGAAGAGAAGAAGCGGGTCACTTTGGTGGAGAAAAGAAGAGCTGCTCAGGAAGCAGCAAGTGCATCAACCTCTGAGCAAATGAATGCTAAACGTACAGAGAAAGAGTCTGAAAACTATGAGTCAAGTGTATTCACTGCACGTGCAGTCTGCCATTACTGGTATATTATAATTTGCTTTTTAAGTCACTTTGGATAAAGTCGTCTGCGTAATAATAATAATAATAATAATAATAATAATAATAATAATAATAATAATGGTAACACTTTAGGTACTGCAAGAATGCATCTATTACTCATTTACTCTTTGTCACAAGACCTTAACGTATAATTCTTTGGGTCTTCATAACACTTCTAAAACATCAGTAGATTGGTTATTCATCTTTGTGCAGTGTGGCATATTGATATGAGGCTAAAATAACTTGTTAATATGAAGGATTCACACGTCTTATACTAAATGTGTAATATCAAGAGAAATGGGTCTCTGTTAGGCAAACTCAGACCACTCCAAAGTGAAGTTTTGATAGAATAAACACTTTACTGGTGCTTTGTAAGTGTTACGAAGACCCAAGAAGTGTTTGTTAAGGTCTTTTTACATAACCACAAATGAGTAATAGATCTATCTTTGCAGTACCTAAAGTGTTTCAATAATAATAATAATAATAATAATAATAATAAAGTGGTTAGAATGAAAATCTTCAGGATCTGCTGCCCTGCAAAATCTCCTTTTGACACCCGTGCATTAAGAAGTTAGCGGCAAACCCATGAGGCTGATTGTTGAACTCCAAAACTGACTCTCTATATGACCCTGAGTATGTGTTTTAAACTGCCAAGAGTTCAATTGAAATATAAAAAGTGAAGTATAAAATAACATAACTTTCTTAAATCTGCTTAATCCAAACTGAGCAACTCAGGGATGGAAAGTCTGTCCTGGCAGGGCTGACAAAGAATGGCAGCATTGTCTTAAGAAATTTGAGAAAATGATCAAATCTGTCATGTTTAGCACCCCTGCCATTGTCAGATTCCTTCCAGCTTTGTGCTCATTGTGCAGTGCAGATAATGGCCATTTATAACCCCGCTCTGGATGGAGTCGTGCCCACACCTCAGAGGTTCTGAGATAACCAGACTGCAGTGCCATCTGGTGGCCCCTGCACCATCTGCATCCCTGGGGTCTGCTACAGACTGAAAGAGCTCAAATGATTATATTCCAGCCCAGAAGCTTTATGTTTGTGGAAATAATAGAAATTATGACTATTTTATGTTAGAACACAGAACTATACAGGACTGTCCTTTTTCAGCACTTCTCTATTTCTCTTTGGAACCAGGCAGAGGTAAAGGAAATTAGCAGAGGGATGGGCACTGCCCACCTAATAGAGTTACCTGCATTTCCAATAAAACATTAGTAGAAATTAAGTTTCAGCTTATGTTGGTTTAGCTGCCCTCCCTACATATCCTAATCCCCAACACAGAATGTTACTTTACTAATGGCCCTGGAAGAAAATGAACCAAAAGTATTTCACTATGCTAATTAAAATGAACCCATCATTAATGTTCCAAATTTGACTTTAATTTCACTTTTCCCCAGTCAAATTTCTTCACATATTATACTAAAGTTCACCCATTTTCAAGTCATATGTTTTGAAATCATTTTGGTAGAGCATTTTAACTTGTTTATTATATAAGTCTGGCTTTACAATCACTCCTAATCCCCTTATGCCATTATTAGAAGTAATACCAGATGGGATACGATAATGTCACAATGAATCACTTGTGATAATCCACCCTCCATAACTCAATGGGAATGTGATGTCTTACATAAAACTAGAAACTATTTCCCTATGAGGAATGGTGAAAAGCCTTTTCAGAACTTGGCAAGAATCCATTAGTTCTCTTCTAAAATACTCTGCTGGGCCTTTGCCTCTCTGCTGTTTCTCTTTTGATTTTTCAAATGCACGAGGAGATGTTTCATAATGGGCCTTTTGTTCATATGGCTGTCTGAACTGCAGGGTAGGGGGTTGATTATGTATTTTTTGCAATTCCCAATATTAAAGTTTAGGAATGTTTGCAATAGCTGTTCTTCTTTGATTGGATTACTTTTTGTACTTATTATGATATGATCTTGAAGCTTAATAAAACAAACAAAAAGAAACTGCAAGGACAAGGTGCTCAGCTCTTTTGTGCTTGCCGGTGCATAGATTAGTAATGTGAAATTTTCTCTTCAGAGGATGTAGGGACCCGTCCAAAATTACATACAGTAAATACAAGACTTGCTCTTGATTACGATTATCATTGTTCATTTAGCAGACACTTTTCCTACTTACAAAATCAATTTACACACATGTCGTCATTGGAAAGTAAAGCATTAAAATGCAATAGAAAGCATTGCTTTAAGCAGCAGGCCATTTACCAAATGGAGAAATGGGGGGCACTCCCCTAAAACAGGTCCATTCTCTACTACTCTCTGGCCTAACCCAGGGTTCACAATTACTGTTCTAAGCAGTCTGGGTTACGTATTATCAATGGACTCCCTGGAGTTACTCAGCTCAGGTAAATAATCTGAGAAAGCCAAGGGTGCTTTCGAGTAATTTCTCAAATCCAGAAGTAGTAGCCAAGGTATCAAACCCATGAATAGTGTTAAACAGAAATAAATAGCAGGGACAGAAAAAAACAGGGATAACTGATGCCCTGTCCACAATACATTTTAAACATACAGACATTACTTTCCATTTTTACCTTTCATCCACACTACCTCAGAATTTTCAACCCCAGAAACAAAGACTTCTGATAACGCTTTCTAGAGCATTACACATCTGAAAATGTCAGCTTGGAGATTCAATGTGGATGGGTGAAAATGCAGGTTTTTTGAAAATGTAGACAATACAATTTATTTTTGTATAGCCCAAAATCACACAAGGAGTGCTACAATGGGCTTTAACAGGCCCTGCTTCTTGATAGCCCCCCAGCCTTGACTCTCTAAGAAGACAAGGAAAAACTCCCAAAAAAACCCCAATAGGGAAAGAAATGGAAGAAACCTCGGGAAAGGCAGTTCAAAAAGAGACCCCTTTCCAGGTAGGTTGGGCTTGCAGTGGGTGTCAAAAGGGGCTCAATACAATACAATACAATACACAGAACAAAACAAATCCTCAATACAGCATACAAATAAAATTTTTAGAAGTACGTATCAGAATTTAACAGAAGATGATATCACATAATATGATTTGGATTTGTTTAGAGTCCTGGAGACCTCATCCATCAAGCTGCCTCCCCGATTTGGCCATTCCACGGCTGAAACAGTGCTGGGCCAGCCAATCCGATGAAAGGGCCCCTCTTTCCCACGATTCCTGCGACCCTCCATCAGGGATGACTTTAACTTAGGCAGGCAAAACAACTTGGCAGGTGGGCCGTGGCACCAAGTGCCACATTTCAGTACCGAGAAAAGAAATAGAATAGGTGAGGGTTAGTATCCAATTATAACTGTCATGTGACTTATGTTTTAGTGCTAATGACTAACAACAGAGATGCAGTCTGTACAGTTAATCAGCAGCTCTAGTCAGGATATGCTAAACTAAAGTAGTGAGTCTTCAGTCGGGATTTGAAAGCTGAGACCAAAGGGGCATCTCTTATTGTAGTAGGTAGACCATTCCACAGTTCATTGAAATTCATTGAAATTAATGGGGATTCCAAGTGAGTTAAATGATGACAAAATATTGTGATCAGCGTCATTCCCTCCAACAATTAACATCTCTGTTTTATCAGTGTTTAAAGACATGTAGTTATCATCCATCCACTCCTTTAACACAACTAATTAAAGAAACATTGGAGAAGCTTCATTTTATCTAAATGAAAGGTATAACTGGGTGTCATTTGCATACGAGTGAAAATTAATATTATGTTTCCTAATGAGAGATCCCAGTGGAAGCATGTAAAGTGAAAACAGTAAAGGTCCAAGAACTGAGCCCTGCGGGACACCATATTGAACTTCTGTGTATAATGATGGAGTACTGTTGGCACATTTCTGTACATATTGGAATCGATTTGATAAATAAGAACTGAACCAAGCGAGCATGGTGCCTGTAAACCCAACATTATTTTCAAGCCTGTGCAGTAAAATAGAATAGTCAATGGTGTCAAATGCTGCACTTAAGTCTAACAACATAATTACAATGGAGTTTCCTTCATCAGAGGATATCAGAATGTCATTTACAACCCGTGTTAGTGCCGTTTCTGTACTATGACCAGTGTGAAAGCCAGACTGGAATTTCTCAAATAAATTGTAATTCGTAAGGTGTGACTGAAGCTGACTGGCGACTACTTTTTCTAGTATTTTAGAGAGAAATGGTAAATTTGAAATAGGCCTATAATTATTTAGTATGTGTGGGTCTAGGTCTGACTTTTTAAGTAATGGTTTAATGACTGACACTTTTAGTGCATCAGGTACTGTGCCATGCAATAATGAACTATTGATAATGTTTAGAATAGGTGCTGCAAGAACATAGACATTGGTAACACTCCGATTTATTAGTGCTAATTACGTATCCCTTCCCAGATTGGAGCCTGCTCATTATAATGTTTCATTCCTTGACTGGTCACCCTTCACAGAAGAAAACCAGATTCTAACCTAGTGGACACAGAAGACTTGTGTTACATACAACTTGTTGTGCTGCTTACTTGTATGCCAAGGGATTTGTCACAGAACTGTAGTAAATGGTAAATTATTTTGTTTTTCATCATTCACACTGTAAAATTCTCCCATTCTATACTATTCAAGGCACTCTCAATGTTTCTAGAGTGTCCTTAATCTTCCTTTTTTTCTTCCTTTCTATCTCTCACCAGCCTCCAGACACTCTAATTCTCAGTGGATCATTTCTTTGCCTTCATGTATTGCAGCTCTAAAGCTGTCATTCCTTCTGTGTGCAACATTTTACTGCCACCATACACAGAATAAAGTTACCATGCAGCAGGTGTGCAGTAACCTGCGTTTAATTAGGTGGAAACAAACCAATGACTGAAAAGAAGCTGAGGGTTTTGAGTTAATGAAAAGTAAGGTAAGGAACGCACTTCACCATTCAGTGATGTTTTAATTCTGTTTTTTTCTTTCTTGCAGGAAAAAGATCAGCAGAACTATTCAACCCTGAAGTCAAAAGGCACAAGTGCACAAGTGTCTGGACTAAAACCCGGGACCCGCTATGTGTTTCAGGTCCGTGCACGAACGTCTGCTGGCTGCGGACGATTTAGCCCAACTGTGGAGATTGAGACCAAGAAAACAGGTGAGTTTAAAGAAATTGGTCCTCGGAGAGAGTTTGGCCTCGTTTTCTTTATTTAACTTTTTCCTCATGTCTCAACCACTGACACTACCATTCTTCTTCTAGAATATTTAAAGCTAAACAGGCTTTTAGAATCAATAAGGAGATCTAAATGCCCATTTAAAACTTCTCTGTTTTCTGGATATATATATATAGTAAGAAAGACAAACACTACGTCCTAAAGGTTTGGAGTTTGTGGCCCCGTATACTGTAACAAAAAGGTCAAATAATTCAAACAAATCGTCAGACATGGAAGGGCAGGTAGACGGACACTTTAAGGAGCCAGACTGGAAATTAAAAGCGTGGGATGCTGGCAAAACGTGGTGGTGGATGGGTGGTTAACGTCATCAGAATCGGACCAGAGGGGAGAGGAGAGAAAGGAACCTGGAAATGTGGTGTTTCTTGGAGTTATCCAGGGAGGATCATGGCAGTGGAGCTTTGTCTTTTCTACAGAAACAGAGAGAGAGAGGTTAGTACCCCGCCATTGTCCCCTGGCATGACTATATACTAATAAAAGGCAAAGCCCTCACTGACTCACTCACTCACTGACTGACTCACTCACTCACTCACTGACTCATCACTAATTCTCCAACTTCCCGTGTAGGTAGAAGGCTGAAATTTGGCAGGCTCATTCCTTACAGCTTACTTACAAAAGTTGGCCAGGTTTCATTTCGAAATTATACGGGTCATAATAATGGTCATAACTGGAACCTATTTTTCTCCATATACTGTAATGGACTTTAGCTCGATGGCCGTGGGGGGCGGAGCTGCATCTCACATCATCACGCCTCCCACGTAATGACGTCACCTGACTGTGAACGCAGTACGTAGAAAAGAAGGAAGAGCTCCCAAAGAGCACTGAACAAAAATGCATACAAGCTTATTCATAAGTGCAGCTACTGCGGAAACAAATCACAGTGTTAACTATAAGTTTAAATTAAGTTTATGGGCACGCTCCCACTGCTGTTTGTCATGTCTTCGTCGAATACTTTATTAGCGAGATACAAGTTTAATGAGAAGACACGAGGTATAAACAAGACTTTGGATCACTTTTTAACGGAGTTAAAATTGCTGTAGCGAGAAACTTTTAAGTGCCGGGTCTTAGCTAACATTAAATAAAGCCGTGGACATCGCAACATCACACAAGAGAGCAGCTCACGTGAACTAACTAAACGCAGTACGAGTGATCACTTCCATGCATCAAACCTTTTCAAAAAACGCATTCCACAATTGATAAGGTGGGAAAAGAATATGCTCCGGGCTGAGCTTCATGGCTAACGCGGTCTTGCGTAGGCAACTTCGTCACGCTGCCACCAAATACTCACAGAAAAATCCACAAGTTAATACACACACTGTCTCTAGAGTTTCTCCACACTCAATTTATTCCTTGCATCCCCGTTATACCCTCTGATCTCCCATTTCAATTCAGATGCCTTCAATTTCCTGTAAGGCTCTGCTTCGCTATGACAATTAATAAGTCTCAGGGACAGACACTACAAAAGGTTGCCATTGATTTGAGGCAACATTGCTTTTCTCCTGGACAACTATACATTGCATTCTCAAAAGTAATCTCAGTGCACAGCTTGGTCATATTACAACCGGAGTGCTGAGTTGACAACGTGGTATACAAAGGTCGCTGCAAAGCGTGGGGATTTTGCTATACAGTATACAGTATATATATGTAGATATGTGTATACAGTGGTGTTAAAAACTATTTGCCCCCTTCCTGATTTCTTATTCTTTTGCATGTTTGTCACACAAAATGTTTCTGATCATCAAACACATTTAACCATTAGTCAAATATAACACAAGTAAACACAAAATGATGGTTTTTATTATTTAGGGAGAAAAAAAATCCAAACCTACATGGCCCTGTGTGAAAAAGTAATTGCCCCCTGAATCTAATAACTTGTTGGGCCACCCTTAGCAGCAATAACTGCAATGAGTCTTTTACAGCGCTCTGGAGGAATTTTGGCCCACTCATCTTTGCAGAATTGTTGTAATTCAGCTTTATTTGAGGGTTTTCTAGCATGAACCGCCTTTTTAAGGTCATACTATAGCATCTCAATTGGATTCAGGTCAGGACTTTGACTAGGCCACTCCAAAGTCTTCATTTTGTTTTTCTTCAGCCATTCAGAGGTGGATTTGCTGGTGTGTTTTGGGTCATTGTCCTGTTGCAGCACCCAAGATCGCTTCAGCTTGAGTTGACGAACAGATGGCCGGACATTCTCCTTCAGGATTTTTGGTAGACAGTAGAATTCATGGTTCCATCTATCACAGCAGGCCTTCCAGGTCCTGAAGCAGCAAAACAACCCCAGACCATCACACTACCACCACCATATTTTACTGTTGGTATGATGTTCTTTTTCTGAAATGCTGTGTTCCTTTTACGCCAGATGTAACGGGACATTTGCCTTCCAAAAAGTTCAACTTTTGTCTCATCAGTCCACAAGGTATTTTCCCAAAAGTCTTGGCAATCATTGAGATGTTAATTAGCAAAATTGAGACGAGCCCTAATGCTCTTTTTGCTTAACAGTGGTTTGCGTCTTGGAAATCTGCCATGCAGGCCGTTTTTGCCCAGTCTCTTTCTTATGGTGGAGTCGTGAACACTGACCTTAATTGAGGCAAGTGAGGCCTGCAGTTCTTTAGACGTTGTCCTGGGGTCTTTTGTGACCTCTCGGATGAGTCGTCTCTGCGCTCTTGGGGTAATTTTGGTCGGCCGGCCACTCCTGGGAAGGTTCACCACTGTTTGTGGATAATGGCTCTCATTGTGGTTCGCTGGAGTCCCAAAGCTTTAGAAATGGCTTTATAACCTTTACCAGACTGATAGATCTCAGTTACTTCTGTTCTCATTTGTTCCTGAATTTTTTTGCCTCTTGGCATGATGTCTAGCTTTTGAGGTGCTTTTGGTCTACTTCTCTGTGTCAGGCAGCTTCTATTTAAGTGATTTCTTGATTGAAATAGGTGTGGCAGTAATCAGGCCTGGGGGTGGCTACGGAAATTGAACTCAGGTGTGATACACCACAGTTAGGTATTTTTTAACAAGGGGCAATTACTTTTTCACACAGGGCCATGTAGGTTTGGATTTTTTTTCTCCCTAAATAATAAAAACCATCATTTAAAAACTGCATTTTGTGTTTACTTGTGTTATATTTGACTAATGGTTAAATGTGTTTGATGATCAGAAACATTTTGTGTGACAAACATGCAAAAGAATAAGAAATCAGGAAGGGGGCAAATAGTTTTTCACACCACTGTATATATATATATATGTATGTGTGTTTATATATATATATATATATATATATATATATATATATATATATATATATATATGTAGATATGTATATATATGTGTGTATATATGTGGATATGTATATATATGTAGATCTGTATATATATATATGTGTCTTTGTGTGTATATGTGTCTGTATGTATGTATGTTTGTGTATATATATATATATATATATGTATGAGTGTGTATATATACAGTAATCCCTCGCTATATCGCGCTTCGACTTTCGCGGCTTCACTCTATCGCGGATTTTAAATGTAAGCACATCAAAATATATATCACAGATTTTTCGCTGGTTCGCCGCTTTCTGCAGACAATGGGTCTTTTAATTTAGGTTACATGCTTCCTCAGTTTGATTGCCCAGTTGATTTCATACAAGGGACGCTATTGGCGGTTGGCTTAAAGCTACCCAATCAGAGCATGTATTACATATTAACTAAAACTCCTCAATGCTATAAGATATGCTTCCCGCGCGGTGCTTGTTTGCTTCTCTCTGTCTCTCTCACTCTCTCTGCCTGGCGGAGGGGGTGTGAGCAGAGGGGCTGTTTGCACAGACGACACGGACGCTCCTCTACAAAATGCCGCTTTATCGCGGTGCTTCTGTATACTTAAAAGCACGTATTGATTTTTTGATTGTTTGCTTTTCTTTGCAGCTCTCTCTGACATTCTCTGCTCCTGCTCCTTTATGGCGCTCCTTTGAAGATGATATGTTTGCTTTCTTTTAATTGTGAGAAAGAACTGTCATCTCTGTCTTGTCATGGAGCACAGTTTAAACGTTTGACTAAAGGGTGTTATTTCATATCTAGAGGGCTCTAATAATGTTAACAGGGTGGGAGAGTTTATAAGGGCTTAAAATATATAAAAATAACCATACAAACATATGGTTTCTACTTCGCGGATTTTCACCTATCGCGGGGGGGTCTGGAATTCAACCCCCGCGATCGAGGAGGGATTACTGTATATATATTTATCTGTATGTATGTATGTGTATATCTATATATGTATATGTGTGTGTGTATGTATGTGTATATATATATAGATATGTGTATATGTAGATATGTATATATGTATATGTATATATCTTTATATGTGTGTGTGTCTCTGTGTGTGTGTGTGTGTGTATATATATATATATATAAATATGACAGAAACAGTGACAGAACAATTACATTGACAATCATGTTACGTTATTTTTAAAATGTTGCCTTTTCATTTTCATAACTTCTTTAACACACTACTTCTACACTGCAAAGCGTGGGTATTTTGCTAGTATATATATATATATATATATATATATATATATATACACTCACCTAAAGGATTATTAGGAACACCATACTAATACGGTGTTTGACCCCCTTTCGCCTTCAGAACTGCCTTAATTCTATGTGGCATTTATTCAACAAGGTGCTGAAAGCATTCTTTAGAAATGTTGGCCCATATTGATAGGATAGCATCTTGCAGTTGATGGAGATTTGTGGGATGCACATCCAGGGCACGAAGCTCCCGTTCCACCACATCCCAAAGATGCTCTATTGGGTTGAGATCTGGTGACTGTGGGGGCCATTTTAGTACAGTGAACTCAATGTCATGTTCAAGAAACCAATTTGAAATGATTCGAGCTTTGTGACATGGTGCATTATCCTGCTGGAAGTAGCCAGCAGAGGATGGGTACATGGTGGTCATGAAGGGATGGACATGGTCAGAAACAATGCTTAGGTAGCCCGTGGCATTTAAACAATGCCCAATTGGCACTAAGGGGCCTAAAGTCAACCCCCACACCATCCCCCACACTGTCCAATTTTGGTGAGCTCCTGCAAATTGTAGCCTCTTTTTCCTATTTGTAGTGGAGATGAGTGGTACCCGGTGGGGTCTTCTGCTGTTGTAGCCCATCCGCCTCAAGGTTGTGCGTGTTGTGGCTTCACAAATGCTTTGCTGCATACCTCGGTTGTAACGAGTGGTTATTTCAGTCAAAGTTGCTCTTCTATTAGCTTGAATCAGTCGGCCCATTCTCCTCTGACCTCTAGCATCAACAAGGCATTTTCGCCCACAGGACTGCCGCATACTGGATGTTTTTCCCTTTTCACACCATTCTTTGTAAACCCTAGAAATGGTTGTGCGTGAAAATCCCAGTAACTGAGCAGATTGTGAAATACTCAGACCGGCCCGTCTGGCACCAACAACCATGCCACGCTCAGAATTGCTTAAATCACCTTTCTTTCCCATTCTGACATTCAGTTTGGAGTTCAGGAGATTGTCTTGACCAGGACCACACCCCTAAATGCATTGAAGCAACTGCCATGTGATTGGTTGATTAGATAATTGCATTAATGAGAAATTGAACAGGTGTTCCTAATAATCCCTTAGGTGAGTGTATATGTGTGTGTATATATATATATATATATATATATATATATATATATATATATATATATATATATATATATATTGTCACACTTGGGTCACAGATTTGCACAGAAACACAGGAGGTTGGAGACAGGAACTTTATTTAAACACTGCAAACAAACATTTGTCTCTTTTTTGAAAGTTTAAACGTACCCTTCATGACAAAACAGAGATGACAGAGAGAGAGAGAGAGAGAAAGAAACAAACAATCAACTCCAAAACTGATGTACATGCTTTTAAGTATGCGGTGTACTGTGCGAGAGGTTTATCACGCGACAGAGCACAAATAAGGTAAAGAGCAATGTGAAGGTAGTCTGTCAACGTTTTTAAGGGGTTTTCCCAGGAACATCTGTATTCTCTGAGGGTGCAATCAGCCCCCCGGCTCACAATATATAGGGGTCTGTGTTCAATCTCAAATGTAAGAAGCCAAGTTCTGCTTTTAATTAGACAATGTAAGACACAATAAAGAGTGTTGGGGTATGGGTGAGCAACTGAATTTCAAAAAGGTAAACAAAATGTGATTAAACATCTTTTCAGACGGGAGTCTGGTTCTGACTGATCAGAGGTGGGTCCAGTCAAACAGACATCGGAAGTGATGCCGGTGATTCAAATGCCATCAATCTTCTGGTCTGCAGTGGGAGGAAAAGAGAAGCCGTTAACAGTCAGCGCCAACCCCTGGAGCAGTGTAACATTACCATCACCAGAGCCCTTAAACTGTCCCATTTGCATGACAACTCCTAAACTCTCTCATGCCATAGTACTATCTTGGATATTGAACACGGAGTTATGTTCAGGAAAAATACAAAACGTGACCTGTCATTTAGTAAACAAAAAACTTTGATAAAAGGAAAAACAAAACAAAAGAATTACAACTTATCCGTTGGGGTATTAGTCCCTTTACATTAAATATGGTTTTTAACACTAGAATCCCTGAAGCCTATGAAAAAAAATTGTAGTACAGGACCACCTTAAATTCCCTTGCACCTCTGGGAGCTGGGAGATCTTCAGCTGCATCCATGGGGGATGGGATAGCAGGCTGCCAGTATTGATTGACACATTTGCAAAACAAAGGTGCTGATGAAGAGGTGCGAAGGAATTTAAGGTGGCCCAGCATTACAACTTTTTTCATAGGCTTCAGGGATTCTAGCGTTAAAGTAGCAGCATCTATTGTACACACACTTTAGGATGTAAACTACACAGCGGAGCTGTCATCTTCCAATATAGCTCCCCCTTCAGGTCATATAATAGAAATTATACCATTCCCTTACCTTTTAAAAGTTTCCCTTTCTTTAACCAGAAAATCATATTTAGCTGTGGAGCGTTGACATTCCAGGACTCTGTTGTTGAGTGCTATATTTTGTGCTTTTCAAATCATTTTTTCTCTGTCATTTTGTGAGAAGTCAAGCAAAATTACACCTTTTATTGGCTAACTAAAAAGAATGCAATATGCAACTTTTACATCTTGCCTGAAGAAGAGGCCTGAGTTGCCTCGAAAGTTTGCATATTGTAATCTTTTTAGTTAGCCAATAAAATGTGTCATTTTAATTGCCTTCTCACTACACTCACAGTGGTTAACACGGTACAACGCCCCAGTATCTCTGTCATTTCTAAATGGATGTCCTTGTTTTTTAAATGATGAGGTATGTTTCTGTTTTGAAATGTTTTGGGGATCAAAATGATTTAATGTATTGATGCGTTGCCATTTCTTCTGTGAGTGCCAATACTTTGGTCATGTTTTGCATACAATTGCTAAGTGGTTGCTAGACTGAGACAATCAGAAGTGACAATGCCTGTCATCACCTTTGAGATGGCATAAAGATCAGGGTTGCACACTACCTAAGATTTTGGATGGATACTTTCAAAACATTTTTGTGCGTTCAGCGGTGTTACAGAAACATTAGCGTGGTATATAGTATCCGACTAATCTATGGCTAGCATATTAGGCTTACTATTCATTGGTAAATATGGACTTTGGTAATGACCTCTGCTAGTATTTTGAGTTGAATTATCTCCCAGTTCCTTTTGTCTTTTCTATCCTGTTCAGAACATTGAGGGCACTCTGTCACCTCTGTGTTGTCACTGATAATTTTCGTTCTGAACAAAAGTATTTTCAAAAGGATTGAAGGTACATTTCTGACAGAGCCATAGAAGAAAGAGAATGAATATGCACATGCTAAAAAAGTGATAACAAAAATTTACTAAAAGCAAATTCCAAAATTTTTGCGTTTTTCTGACTTCAGCATTAGTCCCCACTGGCTCTCATTGAAGTCCATTACATGACAAATTTTATAATCTCCATTCTCTATGAAAACACAAGATTGAAACCCTTCTCGGCCATCACTATAACAGCACAAGGCCACTAACAAAAAAATGAAAATTTTCGGATGAAGTATTCTTTTAAGATAGTTTTATCATTTCCCTGCATGAGCACTCCTAACATTATAACGACTGTAGATTTTAATTTTGTATTAAATCTAGACTTAGATAAGTCCTCAACAGCTGCAATCATAAGACTGAAAACTGCACTGGAAATTTCAGAGTTTATTATGGAATGTAACCTCTCTATCCCATATAGTTTATCGTGGACGTGTTTTGGGAAGATCCGATCCTACAACATAGACTGTAGGAAAATAATACCATACAACCTGGATTTTTCAGGAGCTGTCATGGAAGATTCTGGCCAACCCATTCAATGTGTATTACAGTCAGTGTCTTAAGGTTACATTGCTGTATCTCGTGGCATGTGCTTTCTTGGTGACTATGTTTTTTCTTCTACTCCTCCTTGCTGGCTGTCTCTTTGTTCAGTATTTTCACTTTAAGCTACTGACATTTTATAGGTTGTCAGGGCCCAAGTTGAGCACCCTCAGCCCCTCTCTGTCCGGTGTCATTTTTGAAGGTCATGAAGTGCATGAGATGTGCTTGCACAAAACTAACCAATTAACCAATAGTTTGGAAATGTACATTTTACACAAGTGGAATGCCCAGAAAAATGACCATTAGAACTTGATCTTTCTTAAAATATAATTTTGCTACGTTGAAAGTTTTGACTTTTCTCTAAAACCTACTTGTCTGCAAAAGGTGTCTGTCTGTTCTTTGGAACTCAGAAGACCCATCTCTGTAAAACTGCCTTCTGTCCCTACTAACACTTTTCTCTTTCTTTGTTTAGACAAGGTACTTTTACAGTAATCAAACGTTCAAGTAAAATACAGTTTAAACATTAATGAAAAACTTTAATGCTTTAAAGCTGGGGTCGCCAATTCCAGTCCTGAAGGGCCCCAGTGCCTGCAGGTTTTCATTCTAACCCTTTTCTTAATTAGTGACCTGTTTTTGCTGCTAATTAACTTCTTTTGAATTCATTTTAATTGACTTCCTCTTGAAGTCTCAGGCCTCTTAATTGTTTCTTTTTCCTTAGTTAGCAATTTAACAATAGTCCTCAGTCATTGTCCAACCCGCTATATCTTAACACAGAATCACGGGGGTCTGCTGGAGCCAATCCCAGCCAACACAGGGCGCAAGGCAGGAACCAATCCCCGGCTGGGCACCAGCCCACCATCGAGCCAAACAAGAATGAGATACAAAATGAACCAAAACATGACCAGCAAACTGTGATCATCGTACAATATCTGAAAATAAAAAAGGGTGGAGGTCTCAGAAATATTAATCTGCTCAGGTCCCCAAAACATTTGAACAGTGCTCTTAGTAAAGGAAAAATCAACAATTTCGGAAATGTCTGTCATTGCACAATGAGAGCAACAACAAGCCATGGAATTAAAGAACGAGTTTAATTAAGAGTTTAATTAACAAGAATCAGAGCCTAATTAAGCAACTGGTTGGAGTGAAATTGGTTGGAGTTTGAGGCCTGGACTTAGTTGGTCTTCTGTTGGCTCACTCACTTCACATTTCATTTCTGTTTGGGTGGCATTTAAGGAAAGAAATCAAGCAATTCAGGGGAACAAATCTTAAAAAAGCAATTCAATTAAAATGAATTCACATGGAGTTAATTAGCAGCACAAACTGGGCACTCATTAAAAAAAAGGGTTAGAATGAACACCTGCAGCCACGGTGGTCCTCCAGGACCGGAGTTGGCGACCCCTGCTTTTAAAGCACAAGAAAATACAACATAATAAAAATCATATACTCCTACACCATGGAGATCTCTACGTCCATTTCAAGAGAATAATCATAATTGAGAAATACAGTGGTACCTCGGTATACATCCGCTTTGGAATAAGTCCAGCTTGGTATACATCCTGCTTGGAATGACTCTGTTTGCGACTCGCATGCTAGAACACCG
Source organism: Polypterus senegalus (assembly GCF_016835505.1). Taxonomy (NCBI): domain Eukaryota; kingdom Metazoa; phylum Chordata; class Cladistia; order Polypteriformes; family Polypteridae; genus Polypterus; species Polypterus senegalus. The sequence goes on from NC_053159.1 coordinate 33,773,559, forward strand.
CGCGCTGCCCTTATTTACCTCTCTTGAGACAAAGCCACGACTGCCCACGAGTGTCAGTACGGCAGTTGCTAGCATTCAGTGAACAACCCGCGCTATGACTCTCTGTGAATTTTCACATGATTTTGTGTTTTTTCACGTAAATTTGAATTGATTGTTGAAAAGTATGAAGGTGGCATGCGTATCCGGGACTTGGCTGCTGCATACCGTATGCCGAGAACGATGGTATGTACGATTATGAAAAACAAAGATGTTATTAAAAAGTAAAGTGAGGTTAAATTTTCATTTATTTCATCTAATTGCTTTTGTATTTATGTATTTTAGTTTTAAGCAGTGTTTAAATTATTTTATACAACCCCATCAATGTATAATATGCCAGTAACAATAGGATTTTTTTTCATGGGAACGGATTAATCATTTTCCCTTTATTTCATATGGGAAAAATTTTTTGTTATATGTCCTGTTTGATATAAGTCAAAGGATCTGGAACGGATTAAGGATGTATGCCGAGGTACCACTGTAACTGAAAAACCACAACACACACTGCTCAACTCAATGTCTGAACATGACAAGAAGTGACTCCAGAATTTTTTTTCTCATTAAATGCAAAATGACAGGCAGGTGCGTATGGAATGCTCAAGTTTATACAAATAATTAAGAAAGCACATCAATAAGCAAAAAACAATTGAAAACACCCATGCATTAATTCATGGTGGGCTTCACTTCATTTACTTCACACTCTTTTAATTTCAGTTTTCAGAGCGTTGTCACTGTGACCACAACCTACTTCTTTCAGGGAAAGAATATTATTGACATGGGGATTAGTATCTGTGATCTATTGCCTGTGTTTGGTCTCTCATCTTGTGACCTTGCGCGGGATGTAGACTGATATCATCAGCGCACCCATCTTCTTCACTATAACAGCAATCTTACAGCTAGATGCGATTTGTTTGAAGAGCTGCACGCTTGTATACAACCTCAATCCTAAATGTTTGTTGATTGGAGGTGTGCTATTTTGTGATTTTGTAATAATTGAATAATTACCACCATTAACAGGGTAAACATGTTGGTCCTGCAGCTAATTTTGCTTCCCTTAGGTAAAATTACAGTAGCGTAGTCAGTGAGATATCCTGGCATCCAAGCCCAGGCTTGAAATGGCAGGCATCAAGATTGTAGAGGAATGCATGGCTGGGATGTTGACTTCTGTCTCCTTCAAAAGTGTAATCTTTATTATCACTATAAAAGAGAACAAACAAAGATTCTGGGACATTGACACTCCACTTTTGTTGTGTTTAAAGGGTCATGATTGGCACATTGGCAGCAAGATCTCTCTACTTGCAGATTTTATTTCTGCTTTATTCATTACAATACAGTACAATTTATTTTTATAAAGCCCAAAATCACACAAGATGTGCAGCAATGGGCTTTAACAGGCCCTGCCTTTTGACAGCCCCCCAGCCTTGACTCTCTAAGAAGACAAGGAAAAACTCCCAAAAAAACCCTTGTATGGAAAAAAATGGAAGGAACCTTGGGAAAGGCAGTTCAAAGAGAGACCCCTTTCCAGGTAGTGCAGTGGGTGTCAAAAAAGGGGGTAAATACAATACAATACACAGAAGAGAACACAAGTACAGTGATCCCTCACTATATAGCGCTTCGACTTTTGTGGCTTCACTCCATCGCGGATTTTAAATGTAAGCATATCTAAATATACAGTATATCATGGATTTTTCGCTGGTTCGCGGATATCTGCGGACAATGGGTCTTTTAATTTATGGTACATGCTTCCTCAGTTGGTTTGCCCAGTTGATTTCAGACAAGGGATGCTACTGGCGGATGGCTGAGAAGCTACCCAATCAGAGCACGTATTACGTATTAAATAAAACTCCTCAATGATATACGACATGCATCCCGCACGGTGCTTCGCATACTTAAAAGCCCGAACAGCACGTATTGATTTTTAATTGTTTGCTTTTCTCTGTCTCTCTCACTCTCTCTGACATTCTCTGCTCCTGACGGAGGGGGTGTGAGCAGAGGGGGTGTTCGCACACTGGCCTAGAGGATACGGACGCTCCTCTAAAAAATGCTGAAAGACTACCTTCACGTTGCTCCTTTCCTTGTAGCTGATTTGTTCAGCGGTGCTTCGCATACTTAAAAGCCCGAACAGCTCTATTGATTTTTGATTGTTTGCTTTTCTCTCTCTCTCTCTCTGTCTCTCTCTCTCTGACATTCTCTGCTCCTGACGCGCACTCCTTTGAAGAGGAAGATAAGTTTGCATTCTTTTAATTGTGAGACAGAACTGTCTTGTCATGGAGCACAGTTTAAACATTTGACTAAAGGGTGTTATTTCATGTCTAGAGGGCTCTAATAATGTTAAAAAAAAATGTATTTAGAAGGTCGTAAACAGGTTTTCTATGCTCTAACTGTGAAAATATTAGATTTATAAATAAAGAATCCTACTTTGTGGAAAATTATTTATCATGGTAGAGTCTGGAACAAATTAACCGTGATAAATGAGGGTTTACTGTACTGTAATCCTCAATACAATATAATAGTGCAACAGAAATAGTACAAGTACAGAGCAGAATTCAACAGTAGATGATACCACATAATACTATTTGGATTTGTTCAAAGTCCTGGAGACCATGGCCATCAAGCTGCCTCCCCTTATTGGCCATTCAATAGCTGAGTCAGTGCTGGGCCAGCCAATCCGATGATTACGAATTAGTAATGCACTAAATAATATGTGGAATTTATTTTATTTTCTTTATTGAAAGTTATGAATTTTGTAACAAACACAGAATGGGAAAGACACTTCAATATGAAGAATGCGCAGTTTGATCACATACCCAAAAGGATGTATTTATTATTTCACACAAAACAGACGAATCACTTCACTAGTGTGTTTAAGCCAACTTCCCTCAGTTAGGGCCCATGGGGAAACACCTCCAAAATAATGAATATGCACCCAGACACCAGGAGAATAAGTGGTGCATCTTGCCTTGTCCTCCTCTACATGCACTCATAACAGTCACAGGTCTTATTCCATCATGCACTTACAAACCAACTCCTCACAATCCTCAGAAGTCCTGACTCCCACCTCCTCATCCACATTGCCGCATGCAGTCTTTCCTAACTCCCGCCAGATTCACAGCTTCTCCTCGCCCTTCACACAAGTACTTTGGATCCTCTAACTCCTTTTATTCTTCTGTAGATATCACTCATGCAAGTTGTTCCTCCCTAACGTCCTGTCACACAAAACACTATACCACTGGGAGCCTTCCAGAGAGAATTTGTATCAATCAGGTAGCTGGCTATAAGTACTTAAGACCCTTGCAGTAAACACTACAGTTAGCTGGCCCCACCTGCTCAATAAGTATTCTTCTCAGCTGGCTGCTAAAAAGTACCCTCTTTAGTTCTTTATCCTAGAGGAAGCACGCAATCTCCACAGTGGCTGAGCAAACAGGTCCGATGTGGTATTCATCTGAGGCCAATAGCAGGAAGAGATGGAGGTCTGGGATTGGGGAATTTGGTTGGGCGGCATTTATTTTGGTGGCAAGTTTGCTGAATCACAACCTTTCTCTTGAATGCTACTAGCTCTGTTGTAGTGGTGACATTGCATGGAGAAGATGAGGGCTGTTATTTTTAAACAACATTTAATTTAATTCCACTTGGGGAACTTTTTCTTCTTCTTCTTCTTTCGGCTGTTCCCATTAGGGGTAGCCACAGCAGATCATCTTGTTCCATATCTTCCTGTCCTTTACCTCTTGCTCTGTCGGACCCATCCACCTGCATGTCCTCTTTCACCACATCCATAAACCTTCTCTTAGGCCTTCCTCTTTTTCTCTTGCCTGGCAGCTCTATCCTTAGCATCCTTCTCCCAATATACTCAGCATCTCTCCTCTGCACATGTCCAAACCAACGCAATCTCGCCTCTCTGATTTTGTCTCCCAACCTTCCAACTTCAGGTGCCCCTCTAATGTACTCATTTCTAATCCTGTCCATCCTTGTCACACCCAATGCAAATCTTAGCATCTTGAACTCTGCTACCTCCAGCTCTGTCTCCTGCTTTCAGGTCAGTGCCACCATCTCCAGACCATATAACATAGCTGGTCTCACTACCGTCCTGTAGACTTTCCCCTTCACCTTTGCTGATAACTTTCTGTCACAAATTACTCCTGACAATCTTATCCACCCATTCCACCCTGTCTGCACACTCTTCTTCACTTCTCTTCCACAATCCCCATTACTCTGTACTGTTGATCCCAAGTAATTAAACTCATCCACCTTCACCAACTCTACTCCCTGCATCCTCACCATTTCACTGACCTTCCTCTCATTCACACACATGTATTCTGTCTTGTTCCTACTGATCTTCATTCCTCTCCACTCTACAGCATATCTCCACCTCTCCAGGGTCTCCTCGACCTGCTCTGTACTGTCGCTACAGATCACAATGTCATCAGCAAACATCATAGTCCACGGGGACTCCTGACTAATCTCATCTGTCAGCGTTTTCATCACCATTGCAAATAAGAAAGGGCTCAGTGGAATCCATCAAATTCTAGTTGCCCCACTGACAAAAACCATTGTATTTACTTATTTTGCACAAAACACTTAACCATAACAGTCTTAAGCAAATTTCTCCTCTCTTAGGGGCTACATGCAGTGCCAACAAAACCAGAAATATGCACCCAGACACCAGTAAAAGGCACAACTGATGTCGCTTTGTCTACTTTTCATGTGCACTGGAGAGGTTTGTGGGTTGCACTTTGCTGCACATTGGCAGACTTATGGGGGATCCATTTGCAATCCAGCACGTGGATTCTCAGGGTTTCTGACTCCTGCCTCCTCGACTGCATCACTGCAATGTGCCATACTCCACGATGTGACATGTGACATTAGTAAGCTTGTACTTTGAACAAAATTGAAGCACAAAGTGAAGCATCCAAATATTATGGCTTGCCATGTGGAATGATGTACAAACAAATAAAAAAACAGAGTAATTGTTAAGGTGCATTTCTGATTTAGATTTTTGAATTGGTCCTGTTGTTTGAAATGTGGGTGGCGTTTTGGTTGTGGCCTTTAATGAAGCCAAGTCCTACTTGTTATTTGACGGCTCTTTATTAATTCCATCTTATTGCAGGCTAGATAATCTTTATTGTGCTGAAAACGATACAGATGATCTTAAACATTTCATGATGCTGTTGTAGTCATCCAGAATATCTGCTTTGATCAGAAGGTAGATTTTCTGTGTGTTTGTTATTAACTAAATCAGAGATTGTGATCAACCCTATTATTCATGCTATTGTTATATGTGTTTGCTGTCTCTATGTTATCTTATTTAAGCTGCTCTGCAGTTACCTTGCATTTAGCTTTGTAGGTTATGAGTTGAACTTTACCTCAGAAAAGAAGCTACCAGTTATTCCAGCAGAATATTCAAACTAAAGCCCAGGGAATGGTAGAGGCTTAACAGTGCAAGAAGGAAACCTGCTGGAATGAGGACAAAGAAGGCTCACTTTTGAGGAGTAACAGATTTCTGGAGGACTGGTAGCAGTAAGGAAGGCAGATAAAAGACCCAAAATGTAAAGCTTGCAAGAGATTAAAGAGTTGGCACCGTTACCTACATCATTAAATCCTTAATCACACTTAATGCCTGATTATCCGTGTGTAATGGTGAAACTTTATGTGGATTTGTAACGTTACCGATTTCTTACCCTTAACAGATTTTGCAGGTGAGTCACACTGAGACTGTGTGTGCAAGCTCAGTCACACAGACATACCACTTAGTTTGTCTTGCCAAAACGACCTCATTCTGTTTTACCTGGTGGTTAGCCTCAAATCTCGGAGGGCTACCTGAGGCCTCTAATTAGTCAACTCTAAATGGCAGCCACATCGTTGCATGGCTGGGCATCCCAAGAGTCTCTGTAGATGTTTCTGCACTGACTTGTTGTCCCAAAAGATAGCTTATAGAGGCTGACCCTGAGCACATCCATATTCCTAGCTATAGGCATCTTCCATTATGATCCACCAAGGGGTACTTGTACCTAGCCCTATTTTTTTTTTCAAAAACATTTTTATTCTTTTCAGAGGACACTGGCAGAAGCAGAATAAATAGAAAGGGAAGAGATACAGATTCAAACAAGTCCTGAAATGATTTTTGTTAAACGTTAGAAAACTTCACCTTCTAATTGTTGTGACCCTCACTGTAATCTCACAATGCCAAGGAACACATCCATGATACATCAGCTAGCACCACTTCAAACCCAATTACATCCCACACAATTAAAGAAAAATGATTGAATTGTGAAGATACAGCACCTATAAAAAGTGTTCAACCCTACTTTGGGAGTTTTCACATTGTGGCATATGAACGGGCATTCCTTGGCCAGGAGAGAGCATGAATTATTACCTGGATGGGATGCCTGAGAGAAACATCATTGGCTAGCTGGGTGGAAAGATTAGATAATGCCCAGATGTTATAGGAGGAAGCTGGAAATTGTGAGTGGGTCCATCCACCATACACTAGGTGGCAGTGGTCCTCGTGTAAGAGCTCAGTTGAGAGCAAAGGTGCTAGGGAAATGGAGTCAGAAGTGCAGACCTGTAGGGGTCCCTTGGGATCAGTAGAGGGCATTGTCGGGGAAGGTCCACTCTACTTTGTCTATGAACTGGAAGTGCTTCCTACAGGGGACGGCATGATACCGTAAGCACTCACGGGTCCGACATAAAATGGTCTTTTTCTACAGATAGGTGAGTTGGAGTTACATGGTAGCGGGCAATACTCAGCGGAGGTGAAGAAGGAGGAAGGATAAGAATATCGAACAGATCATTTATTGGATAGTTGATGGCTTGTTATTATTATTTTTACTGTAATTAGACAAGAGGATTGTGAGAAGGTGTCTGAAAAAAGGAATGAACGTCTTTTATTTTATTCTGTTACACAAGTGGTATATTGCTGGGACTGTGGTTTAGGGCTGTGGTTTTTTTTACTGCATGTACTGTAGTAATAAAATGAATTGCATTTGTCATTTCAACAGATGACACATCACGAACATTTGTAGTAATAATGGAATGATAGAGACATAGCAACTGAACAGATACACAGACTCCATTAAACTCCATGACAATGTGACTGAAAAATCTCAGGTCAGCAGATAAAGACAATTAAATATCTAAGTCACTGAATATCTCTGAGTCCAGTTAATCTATTCATTAAGAAGTGGAATGAGTGTGGCACAGCTGTAAATATGCATATAGCATGCCATCTAAAAAAGCTGAGTGATTATGCATGAAGAAGACTAGTGAGGGAAGCCTCCAAGAGACCTATGAAAATTCTGCTGGAGATGCAAGATGCTACAGAGACTGTGCAGACTGTTGCCCAAGTGCTTCACCAGCTTTATTGTCAAAGTGGAAAAATGAAACCCATTGTTAAAAAACAAAGCAGAAGGTCTGACAGAAGGTTCATGGGAGTCTCTTTATTGCCCGGTAATTAGGTTTTATGGTATGATGAGACCAAAATTGAGCTTTGTGACATCAAACTAAATGCCATGTTTGTCATAAGCCAAACATTTCATCCTCACCATGAAGCATGGTGGTGGCAGCATCATGCTGCAGGATTCTAATTCTAATAGTACCTGAAAGTAGTACCTGAAAGGCTTAAGAGGGTAGTTGGTAAAACGAATGCTGCAAAATGTGGGGAAAGCCTGGTGCTGTCAATAAGAATGCCTGTGAGGAGATTTGTTTTCCAGCAAGATAGTGAATCCAAGCATAAAGTCAAAGTTACAAACGGATGGCCTAAAATCAAAATGTTCTTGTCAGTTAGGTCTTATATTTACATCCACTGTACAAAAATTATTTTGGTTCTGATTTGAATCTATTCAAGAAGTAAATTGATAATTGCCTAATGCTTTAATAATCAAGGGTGAAGGCTTTAGACTATGAGAAGTAAATGAGTGAGAGACCCTGGTATAAATGGGGAGCCAATTCCAGCCTAACACTAATAGGACCACTTCTTAAAATTTTCGGGTTTTTTTACTGTCTTGCTTGTGCCAATTTTGAATAAAACAATGTAGGAAGTTTAATCCATTGTCTTATTTTGGCCTGGTTAGAAGATGACAATTAAATCATAGCAGGTGTATATAACTAACCAAGCTCATTTCCATCTTCTCTGTTTTAGTCCCTCTCCGTTACAACACCATGACAATTATCTGGATTTGCCTGGCACTTATTATGGGGTTGGGGACCTTTCTGATGGTGCTGATTTGTCGTAAGAGGTAAGAAAAAAATCAAAACTGATACATAGTCATGTCTCATCTCTCATATCTCTCACAAGTAGCATATCCATCAGCCCACCATACATCACCAACCGGCTTTTTAGGTGTTTTTCCTCACATTGCAAAAATGAAACTTCGCTGGAGAGATTAAACTATATGAAGGTTCAAATTTTTTGTCCATTCCAGTAGCCTGGCCAAGAATAGCCCACATAGTTGCCAGTCATAGGCTTAAAATACTTTGCTTCCTGTGCTCTCCTTCACAGTCTTTGGTTAATGTGTTTACATCAATTTTCTACATTTTTGTTTCAAGTTCTTGGCTGCTTGACATTCTGATCATTGTTTATTGAAGATGTCATTCAGGTCACTTTTTCATTACTTGATGTTCACCGCAGTAAGATTAATGGTGCATCCTAACTCTTGGTGGCCAAAGCTTACAGTGCTGTAATGGGTAAGGGTGTAAAAAATGAGTTTGGACAAACTGCAATCCTGGCTTACTTTGTGACTCTGAGTGAAAAGCATAACGTGATATGGCTGTGGAGTGCTATTGAAATTAAAGATAGTTAGACATTCAATGACTGAAGGAGGAATGCATCAATGAAGATCCTCAGGAACTGCATGCTACCCGCACATACCAGACTAGTCAGAAACTGCAAGTCAGATTAGTGCTTGAAAATGCCAAGTAAGTTGCATCAGAGCCATAAAAGTAAAGGTCAATTACCTTTGAAGGGACATAGAGAGACATTTCTGACTGGCAGATGTACCATCCACTGGCGTGTTTCACCAATTCCAGCCAGCATGCTGAGAGCATAATGGACTGCATAAAGACTCCTTTAGTTTAATATTCTACTGAATTTACAAGCATTATATTCTGCAGTTTGTGATTTACCTAAGCATTCAAGAGCTGAAGAGGTGTATTAACAAAAGCCCACTAACACAACTATACAGATAAAAGTGCATGGTGACATTTGTGTACACCAAGAAATGAACTCAATAATGTTTATAAAATTTTAAATAAGCTAACCCTCCATTGGTAATAATTTCTGCATTACATATACAGTATATATATTATGATAAGTGGATAAGGAGCTGTGAATAAATCTGACATTTTGAAGGGGCAGTGATATTTCAGTCAAAATGGAGACATTGCATATACCCAAGTGAAAGTTTAATCTTACTTTTAGTCACATTAAGTAAAACAGCAACAGTGAGAAATCACTGGTAAAATTATTTTTATAGATACATGTTATTATTTATTTAAAGAATTCTGTATTAATAACCTCCCCTCAAACTAAACAAAAAAATATGGTTGCATTTTTGACATTCTCCAACATCCACCTTCTTTAATAGATTCATAGATATTGAAGACATACATATTTATAACAGCGCTAGACATAGAATATCACAACTATTGTAATTAACAAGCTCAATTCACTTACTAAACAAACAATATGGGCTCAAAACAAAAGTAAAATTGCTAGGATTACATTTTATTCTACCACTAATTCACAAACATGGTTAAATTAGCAGAAAAAACTTTGAAAACTACAAAAACTGCTATTTTTATTCCTGATTTCATTTATGTGTTGTGACAGTAGGGGTCACTGTTGCCCCGTAAAACCTGCAGACAACATGTCCAGACACCAGGTAAAATATAAGAAATTAATTACATTTCTGTAATAATGTGCACAAGCACCTCCACGATACACAATAATAATCAATAATAAATCCTCCTCTCCACCCAGCAGCTCTGTCATACTCCCTCCCAACTCCGGCTCAATCTGCTGGGTTTCCCATAGTCCTTTTATAGTCCTTGACCCGGAAGTGCTTCTGTCCCTTAGTCCATGTGTTTCAATAGCACTTCCGGGTCAGATGAAAACTCTTCTGTTCCTTCAGCCTGGAAGTACTTTGTTTCTTCCATCCCCGTTACTAGGGAGTACTTCTGGGCTATAATAGAAACAATCATGCCTCCCTGCAGCGTCCCCTGGGGGCCCCCACGATATCCAGCAGGGCTGTGAAGCCGAACTATATTGTCCATGATGACCTGCGGGAATTCGGGGCACCTCCATGTTGCAGTGAGGACTCCATCTAGCGGCCTGGGGGTGTTGGCCGGGATAAACTGCCGTCCATTTCTCACAATATAAAATGCATATGGAGTTGGCATCGATTACATGGAAGAATGTGTATGCTGTGCTGATGTGTTGCTTTCGGTGTAAATTAAGCGTTAGAGGTTAGTGTAGTTATCTGGCCATGAACAAAGGCTGCAAGTTAAATAAGTGAAAGAGCTCTAAAATCCTTACATCCAAATTTTAATGGGTCAGAAGTTCAGTTGAGAGAGTGGTGCCCCATTTTGACATCCTCAACCCCCTGTGGTGCTGGACTTGTTATGATACATACCGTATATACTCGCAGATAAGTCGGGACTTGATTTTACTTTATAATTTCTGGTATTTTATAATGTCGGTCATATAAGTCGAATGCAGAAAACTCTAATGCTATTGGTCCAAGAGATTATGATATGCTAATGCCCACCTGAGAGAGTAACCACGAAGGACACTGCCTTTTTTTTCTATGTATTGTGGCTACATGACCACATGGTAATACCCGAACTATTCCAAAGTGACGATTGCACTGTTTTATGTTTTTTGTATATCACACTCTCATACACATTTATCATAAGAGCATCCCTTATCCACAATGGAGCGTTCGATCAGAAGAAAATATGAAGCTGGTTTTAAATTAAAAGTCGTTGAAGTGGTGAAAGAAATTGGTAACAAAATTTGATGTGTCTGAGAAACTGGTGCGAGATTGGAGGAGGCAAGAAGATGTAAAAAAAAAAAAATTAAATAATTTTGAATGGGCGAGATCGATTATGATTGATTTTTTGGGTTTCATGATTAACTTAATTTACTTATAAGACATTATTGTAAAAAATGAAAATGTGGCAAAACAAAACATACCATCAGGAGAAGCACTACACACAAATGGAAAGAAAACAAAAAACAGTAAATAAAAGGTTAAGTGTACTGAATAAATATAGCACCATGATATGTGTAATTCCTAACAAAAAGTATCATCTGTCCATATATTACTATTAAATGTTGCATATCATGATTTAACACCTCTAGCTCTGGAGTAGGAATATCCACAAGCTCTTCAAAGTTAGCAGGCACATCATCACAAGGCACATAAGTTAATGCTAACAAAAGTTTAACATGTAAAAGAATCTTCTTGTTGTTTTTATAATTGTCACTACATTAAATTCCTCCACAGCAATTGTCCAAGGTGGAAAAAGCAATCCGATAGCTCCGTCCACAGAAAGACAGTTTTCAGCACATTCAGAATTGTGAATACATGGCAGAAAAGGCAAGGTGATATCTTGAATATGATCCAGCAATTATAATCAGCAAGACCTCTACTCAAACTGCTCTTCACATAATAAATGTTTCTCCTCACACAGTAAACTTACATATTTACAAGTGAATGAAATCGCATTATATTGAAAAGATACCTATAGCAAACAAAGGTTAAAGTGAATCAGTCAGCATTCTGTCTGACAGTAGAAAAGAATGAAATGCAGACAGATAAAAATTTGTAAAAGATCACTAAAACTTAAAAGGAAAAGTCTTTACAAGGTAAGTAACAAAAAAGTACATTCTCCATTCTATGATATGTTGTTCATTAGTTTGCTGTGACTATGGTAACCTCCAACTATGTTCTGGGTGGCTACTTTACTGCCTGCTGCCTCTAGCAGGAACATGTGAGACTCTGGGATAATCCTTGGCTGTGAAAGCTGTTTTCTTATGTCTGTTCCTTTCAACCATCAAAAGGCAGTTATAAGTCTAGTTCAGAGTATTGAAAGCACTTACCATAAGTTCTCCCTTAAGTTTGACTGGACCATTGTTTTTTTTTTTTCTTTGACCGTGAAGCAGGTGATGAAAGGAAACCAGAAGTCCCATCTGCTGCCAATAACATCTTACTGTTCTGTGTAAAAAATAGGGAAAACCTTTCACACATGAAGAACACATAAAAACTACACATAACCTTCTCACCCACTTAATGCTAACAATATTTTAACATGTAGAAGAAGAGTTCCAGTGGGCCAGAGCCTATCCCAGCAACAATGGGTTCAAGGCTGAAGACAACTCTAAACAGGGTTACACTCTATTGTAGGGCCTACTTACACTCACAAAATTTCAGTCTGGAATTGCGAGGTGGCCTAACCAGAACATCTTTGGAAATGTGGTAGGAACACTGTAGTACCTAGATAAAAATCCACATGGACAATAATTAAGGGTGGAATTCAAACTCATATTCAGCCACTATATCTGACAACAGCATCCACATTATGCAACATGAGTGACTAGTCATGTGATTAGTTACAATGAATTTTGCATCATACATTTTTTATAGTGTCTATAGTGAAAACACATTTCATTTTTTGTGAATCTTGTGCTAGATATTAAAAAATTGCAAAATTTAAATCCTGATACGTGTAGGAAATGTGGCCACTTAATAATGTGGGGTACAGATGTACTAGTGTTACGATGGACTGTGAAACTTGGGACGTACTGCTCTCTGTTCCATATTTTGCTGTCTTGTGAGTCCACCTGAAAATTTAATAAAAAATAAAGAAATCATCTTGTCTTCTTAGCAGGTCTAGAGAAACCCATCCCATTACTATCTAACTGTAGGGGTGTGGTGAGGTTGGGCCAAAGTATTTTTTATCACCAGATTCCCAAGGGGACCAATTTGCCAATCTTGGAAGTAAGAGAACCAGTGATGAAATGCTCCTGTAGCATCATAGGTGGACCTGAAATTAAATATCAACCCAGACACAATGTGGAGATAGCACTTTTTCTCTTATTCTTATGGGTTGCTTTTCAGGGCTTCTAGTTAGATTGGTGATGGTGATGGTGATACTAAATGGACTTTAGAAGTGTAAATGCACCATTTTTACACTGGAGATTCATTCTGTGTTACTTTTTACCTTGTAGAACTTGTTAGCAGGATAGACTATGGAATTCCAAACCTTATAATCAAAGTGGTTTTAGAGAATGGAAGGATTGATACTGACCTCTCAGTATGCAAAGGTATTGAGAAGCATAAGATGAGCCTCTTCCAGGCCATTACACATCTACTCCAGTGTTCACCAGTACTCCAGAGTTTCTTCACCACTTCAGCACCATGCCCTCACAATAACCATCATGCCACTTATAGTATATCAGGCAGATGGTGCCACACCTCCCAGCCAAGTAACAAACGCCTCCCATTTTTTTTCAAGCCAAATGACTCCAGAAAGCAAACCTTCATTTGACTGGCCCTCCAAGCTCGCCTCTGCGGACTCCTTGGCTGATTCTTCATCTGAAAACCTGGTGCCTCGAAGGTGAGACTTGACACCCATTGACAGCCATATCAGGTGTTTATCACTGCTGCCTTACCTTGCAGTTCAGCTCTGCCTATTTGTGCTTCTTCATTTTACCCATGGGTCAGAGGTCCAAGATAACGGCAGCTGCAGAAAGTACACTGCTTGGGAAATAGATCCCCAGGAAAAGGAATTCTAAACTACTCCCTCCACCAGCATGTTAGACAGTACTGAAAGGATGGGAAACTGTCAGTCCCATTGAGTAAGTCATTTAACCTGCAAAAAATTGCAAACGCCAGCCTGGTGACTTCCTAAACAATGACGGTTATGTCATGTAAATAATACAACATGACTTACATTCAGCTAATATGTAGAATTGCAGAGTTTGGGAAAGGCGATGATCTTGGATGGTGCTATATGAGTAGTAGGATTTGTATTTTGCTGCCATTCATCATTGTAATGACCAGCTAGGGCTCCATGTGCCGCACAGCCAATCAAGCACAACCTGTTTAGAATCCACTTAATGGCAGGGTTAGGAAGCAGTGCTACCCGCTGGGCATGCATGGTATTACAATGTTGCCTGAACTTGTGCAGCATATACACTTATCTCAGCAGTGACTTAAAGAAATGGTGTGGCTGTGCCACAGGTTGATGTCCTCAAAGTCTCTCCTGCAGGCTCATACAAAGAGTTACCAGTTGACCCCACAAAGTGTCCCAGAGAAACACTTTCCTGGACTTAACCAAGCGTCTTGATTTCTCTCTGCTTATGTATTTTTTTCTGTTATTCTGCAGACATTGCGGTTACAGCAAAGCCTTCCAGGATCCAGAAGAGGAGAAGATGCACTATGAAAATGGACACAGTGGGTAGCTTTGCATTTCACCCAAATGCCCATTACCTCAGCCTCCTTAGTTCCCTTCATGATATATGTTTACCAGACTCGTGCTTGTCACTTGTCTTCCGTTATTTATAGTCCTGTTTGAAATGTGGTTTCATTGTAATAAGGAATTGAATTTGAGCTTGACAAGTTTGCATTTGCAATTCAGAATTGTACAAAATTGTAAAAAACATGTAACAGAACTGTTTCTCTTCTTGGAAATGCTCTAGTAAAATGTGAGGCAATTGTCCACTGAGCCTTGTTATTCAACTGTAGGCTAAAGGTTTGTTCTGATAGAATCAAAAAAGAGTACAATTGCAACAATAAAATCCAACAAAAATACAATCAGTTAGAAATTCAAAGATAACTTGCAGAATATTAAAGTAAAACTCCCCAGTCCAAGAAAATCCAAATAGTACTGCCAATAATGATCCTTATCCTACAACACTCAATGATCCACGGAATGATCTCAGCCAGAAAAGAATAGGCTGAGGCCTGCCCTTCAGGAATGATGTCACTGATGATGTCAATGACGACCCGCCTCTTTCATTCAGTGAACACAAGAGATGTATCAAAGAAACAGTGGATGCAAAAAGTATACAGACCCCTTTACTTTCTGCACACTGCAATATTTTATAGATTTAACTGTAAATTGATATATAAGCCATGTTTGCCTATCAATCTACACTCAATAACACATAAAGACAAATTTAAAAACATGTTTTCAGAAAGGTTTTCAAATTTATTAAACATCAAAAACGGACATCTCTCATTCATATACTATAAGTCTTCAGACACTTAATTCATTACTTTAGCATCTTCAAATCTTCTTGGGTATGTCTCCGCAAGTTTTGCGAACCTGGATTTGGCCTATTTATTTATCTATTCCTTTCTCATAAGTTCCATTAAATTAGATAGGAAGCATTTGTAAACTGCCATCATCAGGTCTCTCCTCAGATGTTTTATGAGGTTTAAGTCTGGACTTTGGCTTGGCCACTCAGATGTAGTCAGAAACTTCTACCGAAGCCACTCCAGTATTTTGGCCGTGTGTTTCAGGTAATTGTCACGCTGAAAGGTGAACCATCACCATGAGGTCATATACACCCAAGGAGTTTTCTGTACTTTGCTGCATCCGTTCTTCATTTATGACTAGTCTTCCTAGCCACTGTGAAGCACCCCATAGCATGATGCTGCCACTACTATGCTTCACCAAAGGGATGGTATTAGATGGGTGACGAGTAGTACCTTGTCCATCAGACATAGGGCTTAGAGTTCCGTCCAGATATTTCAGTTTTTGACTCATTAGACAAGAGAATCATTTCCCTCATCCTCTCAGAGTCCTCAAAATGCAGTGTAGTAAGCATGGCTTCCTTTTAGCCACTCTACTGTAAATACCTAATTAATGGAGTGCTTTTTAGAGGGTCATCCTTCCGACAGACCATTGCTAAAGCCCTGTTAGTGTGGCCCTTGAGTTCTTAGTCATCTCACTCAGCAAGACCCTTACTAAGTTTGGCCAATTCTAGAAAAGAGTCCTGGTGTTTCTAAATGTCTTCCATTTCATTATCATTGAAGCCACTGTGCTCCTGGAGAAGCTCAAAGCTTTGGAAATGCTTTTATCCCCTTGCCCTGATCAGTCCCTCACCACATTTTGATCATAGAGGTCTACAGAGAGTTCCTTGGACTTCATGGCTTGTTTTTTATGCAGACATGCAGTGTGAAGTGGACATTATATACATAGGTGTGTGACTTTCTAAACTGTCGAGTCAATTCATTTTGGCAGAGGTAGACTGCAATCAAGTTCTGGACACATCTCAAGGAGAAATAAAGCAAACAGGGTGGACCAGACCACAATTTGGAGTGCCATAGCAAAGGGCCTGAATACTTACATAAATGAGAGATTTTGGTTTTGATTTGTATAAATCTGCAAAACATATTTTCACTTATTATGGGTTACTGAGTGTAACCTAATAGATATCAATCACAAATTTATTGATTTAAAATTAAACCTACAACCCAATAAAGTGTGCAAAACATGAAGAGGTCTAAATACTTTCTGAATCCACTGTGTATACACATATGAAAAAATACTTAAAATAGTACTGACCAAAAAATAGAAATTGTCAAAACCACATGTAAAATAATAACAGGAATGACCAAGAAGAGGAAACATAATTAAGTCAGGGATCAGATGCTGGATAAAACACAACAGGGATAGGCTTTGGTCCCTTCCTATGTAATTTTTAGTGGTGATATAAGGACCACAAAATGGATGAATGTAAACTTAAAAAGAAAAAATAGATCATAAGAAGTACTAGTAATACAGCTTTGGCTCCTTCCTTGTACCCAGTGCTGCCAAGATAGACTGCAATGAACTGGTTAAGTGACGCAGAAAACGAATTGATCAAATATTTTAGGGATTATTATTTTTAAAGTCAAGTCTGCGGCTCACTGGCCATTGCTTGGAAGCTTTACCGTTTAATTCTGTATCTTGACTTTCACTGCCCCACGTTTAAATGTGTTGTAATTTTTTTCTTACGTTTTGATGAGCTGCCTGCTGCTTCTTGGCATTTGCAGAAAAGAATGCTAAATCTCACCGAGACTAAATCTCTTTCTTCTGCGTTATTTCTGCGGCTCAGCGTGCACTTCTGGAAATTCAATAAATTCTTATTTTTTCTGCTAAACTTTCAGTGTAAATCCATTATTTTTCTCTGAATAAGAACATCTCTCCTCTTTCTCGGATTAGCCAGTTGCCCAGAGCAAAACACTAAAAACAAATATTCAAAAAAAGTAAAAGCAGAGAGGCAAGCATGGACTGCTAGGAGAATTCATGTGCAGCAGAAGATTAAAGTTCTAAACAATGAAAGGCACCCAGGTATTGAGTGAGTTTGTCTGCTCTTGTGTATCTACATTCGAAATAACCGTTTGGTTGAAAGCAAGCAGTGAGCACTTTAGAGGTGACGGTGTGGCACATTCCTTATTGGTATTAATCTCTGTCTGCTGTTTCCTTTTGATATTGGACTAATAATCAAACGTAATAATCCAAAAGGATTATGTAAAATAAAACACAAGTAAACTAACAAAAGAGTTGGGGTCCCATGTGGGAAAACCATGTTTAATAGCAGAAACGTGAGAGTACTTGGCAAAGAATAGCCTCAGGACAAGAGCTTTTCATAGTAATCTCTTTGGGAAAAATGTATATTTGGTTGCAACATGGCAAAATAAGTGTCAGCTTTTACAGCCTGGGGGCAGAAAAGTTGGATTAATGGGCGGAGCTTTTCTTGTTTGGCTACTCCCTTACTTTTAAAAGGATGATACATCACTTTATTTGCATTAGGAGTTTGTCATGTTCTGCATACCCGACATAGACACAGAGCAACAGAAGCTTGGGAGGAGTGTGCATGGTCAACACTTTGTACAGCGTCCATTAAGCGTATAGGTTAAGGAGGATAAGGACCTCGCTCAAGGGCTCAGTGGAGTAGCATTCTTCTGGCATTAGCAGTTTTTGAACAGGCAAGCTTTCATTTACCAGCACAGATCCTATTGCCAGAGAGCCACCACTCCTCCAAAGTGAGTGTGTGACTCTCTTGTAAACAAACCAGCACTTTCCTCTCTAATTCACTCACCACAAAACCAGTAGAACAATCACATATCGGACAAGTAATGGAGTCTAAAACATCGACATAGTGGGCATTGATAACAAAGTAGATATATAAGAAAGGTGGACATTGCTACTACCCCTTTTCTGATCCTAGTGTTTCCAGTAGGGGTAAAAATTGGTCAGTCCTACAGAGGTCAAGCATGACTTGAGACTGGGAGATCAATCTGTGTGAACAGTGACAAAGATTTGAATTATAGGTTCAGGAGATCCCTATTATTTCTTTGCTACTATACCTTGTAGTCAATATGGTGATTATGTTTTTAAACTAAGGAATTCCCCAAATAATCTGTGGAACTTGTGAGTTTAATACAAAAATGTTATGGACTTACTAGCTACAGAGAGAAATTGTGGTCAATACTGAAGGCATTTGGGGAGCTTATAAAATTCTCTACAGCTCTGGGATCGATTAGAGCAGTCATATTTAAATTATTCACTACTAATGGCACCAAGAATAGATTCTTAAATAAAGACTGAGTGCCTACAGTTAATTTCGAAATACTTAAAGATGGTTTCAAGCCCACATAGCTTTCTCCATTGCTATCCCCACAACCCGGTGCTTCTTTATGTTCCACACTAAAGATACCATTGCATCAAGTAAATTGCCATAGAGACCTGAAGCCATTTCAGATGTTAATTTTCATGAGGCTTGCTGTTCTGACATTAACTCAAACCTTGCAAAATATACTGCTCAAAAGAATTAAAGGAACACTTTTTAATCAGAGTATAGCATAAAGTCAATGAAACGTATGGGATATTAATCTGGTCAGTTAAGTGGCAGAGGGGGTTGTTAATCAGTTTCAGCTGCTGTGGTGTTAATGAAATTAACAACAGATGCACTAGAGGGGCAACAATGAGATGACCCCCAAAACAGGAATGGTTTAACAGGTGGAGGCCACTGACATTTTTCCCTCCTCATCTTTTCTGACTGTTTCTTCACTAGTTTTGCATTTGGCTACAGTCAGTGTCACTACTGGTAGCATGAGGCGATACCTGGACCCTACAGAGGTTGCACAGGTAGTCCAACTTCTCCAGGATGGCACATCAATACGTGTCATTGCCAGAAGGTTTGCTGTGTCTCCCTGCACAGTCTCAAGGGCATGGAGGAGATTCTAGGAGACAAGCAGTTACTCTAGGAGAGCTGGAGAGGACCATAGAAGGTCCATAACCCATCAGCAGGACCAGTATCTGCTCCTTTGCGCAAGGAGGAACAGGATGAGCACAGCCAGAGCCCTACAAAATGACCTCCAGCAGGCCACTGGTGTGAATGTCTCTGACCAAACAACCAGAAAGACTTCATGAGGGTGACCCAAGGGCCCCATGTCCCCTAATGGGCCCTGAGCTCACTGCCCAGCAGCATGCAGCTCGATTGGAATTCGCCATAGAATACCAGAATTGGCAGATGCACCAGTGGTGCCCTGTGCTTTTTACAGATGAGAGCAGGTTCACCCTGAGCACGTGACAGGGTCTGGAGAAGCCATGGAGAACATTATGCTGCCTGTAACATCATTCAGCATGAGCAGTTTGGTGGTGGGTTAATGATTATCTGGGGAGGCATATCCATGGAGGGTCACACAGACCGCTACAGGCTTGACAAAGGCACCTTGGCTGCCATTAGGTATCAGGATGAAATCCTTGGACCCATTGTCAGACCCTATGCTGGTACAGTGTCTCCTGGTGCACGACAATTCCTGGCCTCATGTGGTGAGAGTATGCAGGCAGTTCCTGGAGGATGAAGGAATTGATACCATTGACTGGCCACCACACTTTCCTGACCTAAATCCAATAGAACACCTCTGGGACATTATGTTTTGGTCCATCCAATGCCACCAGGTTGCACCTCAGACTGTCCAGGAGCTCAGTGATGCCCTGGTCCAGATCTGGGAGGAGATCCCCCACAACACCATCTGTCATCTCATTAGAAGCATGCACCGATGTTGTCAGGCATGTATACAAGAACACAGGGGCCATACAAAGTGCTGTGTACAATTTTGAGTTGCTGCAATTAAATTTTGGCAAAATGGACTAGCCTGCCACATAATTTTTTCACTCTGATTTTTGGGGCGTCTTTGAATTCAGGGCTCTGTAGGTTGATCATTTTCATTTCCATCAAATGATGTGGCATCCTTTCATTCCTAACACATTACCCAGTCTATATCAGTATAGATATCCAGGAGGATTTCTTTTTCCCATTGAGATCTGATGTGTTTTCAAAGTGTTCCTAAAATTTTTTTGAGCAGTTTACTTCTCTATCACATGACCCCTAACTAGTGCTCTGTGCAACAAGAGATCGTGGCAAATATTTAATTACAGGATTAGTGATGACGCACAGTGAAAGATTATGAGTTAATACCAACAAACCAGACAAATCAATTTTTTACCAAGCCAGGAATGTAAGACAAGAATCAAGAACTTTTGACAAAAAGAAAGTCTGGAAACCAAGATCAGGGAATCACATGTAAAGTATTTTTTATTCAAAACAAAGATAAATTTGCCAGGATTTATAGTCCGCACATATGACAACACATGCCGTGCATGCCGGTGGAACTCTGGGATAGCAGTCTAAGCAGTGGCTGATGCTCCTACCGCAAAATAGCGGCACTGGTGAGCAATCCAAAATGGCCCCACGGGAAGACAATGCAAATTTTTACATTTTAAAGAAGAGAAAAACAGATGTCAAAATCAGATACCTACAATATGAAAGCACCAGTTTAGCTGCATAGATCTCCAAAAAAAAAAAGGGAAAGGCACAGAGATATTAAAAAAAAGTACCAATCATAACAGAGAGGAAGCACTTTTCAAAGGGTAACCAAAAGATGTTGTGCCACAGAGACAATGAAAGAGAGAGAAAGGTTAGGAGCTGATACAGCGCATTGCTGCACCCACCACATGACAAACCAACTCAGGATCCCACATTAGGACCCGAGTGCAGCCAGCCTCACCACCACACTATTTCAGATAGAATAGAACAGAGTGAGGTTTTTTTTTTTATGGTGGCTGGAGTGCCAATCTGGCCACCAACCCCCACGTTTTCCCTGAAAGTTGGAGGACCTACTTGCAGGTCTGGATGCAGATTAACTTAATACCTACAACGGAGCAATTACAGGTTAAGGGTCTTACTCAAGGGCCTAATTAAGTAGAGTCACTTTTGGCATTTACGGGATTTGAACCTGCACCCTTCCGATTGCAAGTGCAGATCGCAATGACAATGAAAGGACAATACCACTTGTCAATACCACAAGACCAAAACAACGAACATTAAAGCCCAAAAAAGCATTTCTCCTAAATCTACACCTGGAAATGCATTTGACTGGAATGTAGCAGAAGCTTGTGACAAGACAAACGTTAACTCTGAAAATTTATATAGCACATGAATGAGGCAAGACTTTCCAAGAAAGAAATTGGTATGTAAATTTAGAGAACATGAAATATTAGGTAGTATGTAAACAAATTACAAAGGTGCTGAATGTGCATGATATAGTGAGACAAAGGGCTTTACGAGATTTTGAAAGGACAAATCTTCCTATTTTAGTGATACTGTAGTTCTGCTTCAATCTGTCACATGTAAATATTGTCAGTCCTTGAAATTCAACACTTGTTTTTATTAGTTTAAATAAGTGAATCCAACTGCAAATCCTGTCAAGGTTTAACCTGCTAATGTACAGGTTCTACTAGATGATTTCTGCCAAATCTGATACACTCCTAGGTAGAATATTTGAAGACAGTTGAACACCTCAGAATGGACAGACAGTCTACATGATGCAAAGAAGAAGCGGATCTAAAGTATAAGCTTTGACCAATATATCTATCACCTTGCTCATAAAAATGTAAATGCAAACAAATCTCCAAAAAAAAATAAATAAATAAAGGCTGCCATTTGTCTTGGGCTGGGATACCAGGTATGCTGCAGTAGATCCTTGACAGCTTTCTGCTTTATCCACATTAAATTGAGAGCTGAACAATTTGATTATCTTTGCACACAAGGCATCTGGTATAAAAAAAAAGCAAAGCTGATGTTTATTGCAGTGGGTTTTTATCAGTGCTTAATATAAATATTGTTTTCCCTTTGCAGTAAAGTTCCCAGAATCCAAGTTTTATATTGATCCTCATACCTATGAGGACCCCTGCCAGGCCATCCATGAGTTTGCCCGTGAAATTGAGGCATCCAGGATCAAAATTGAGAAGATCATTGGCTCAGGTGATGGCAATTTCCTTTTTCTTTCAATTTGTTGTCTTATAATAAGATTTCCATGCAGAATGTTTGCCTTTCAGATTTACTTCCTACCTCAATCTTTTCTCAGCTGGTTTAGGTCAACTCTATATTTCTCACTTATAGCGCCTTTTGTCTTCTAATAATGTTATTTTTCTCCCTAGCAATTCCACATTGGCTTTGTGTGAATGTGAATTTGGGGTTGCGTTGTGATGGACAAGCATCACGGGTGTTCTGCCATGATAGGATGTAGCCCAAACCCCCACCCGACTTCTGAATTGGATTTTGAGGGTTTGAGAATGTTATGTTACATTATTAAATACAGTGGCGGACCACGCATTTCTCACCTAGGCCTTCAGTAGTGCTCCGTCTGAATCAACCCGCCCCTCAAAAACTAATTTATGGTTATAAAAACCATCTTAATATGCAGAAATACAGTATAAAGAGCCGTTGCATTGCAGATAGATAACTCCTGTAGCCACAAAAAATGCCTTCTCTGTTGGCCTAAAAAAAGATCTGAATCACAAACTGATGTTAATTATATTTTGTCCATGAATACTTATTAAATAATTCCAAATAGTCTATCCGCTTCCTTTCATAGCTTTTCCGATGGTTATGCTGCTTCCAGACATGTATTTTCGTATTAAAGCATTTAACCAATCACATTTCAGCCATCATGTGTTGCCAGGCAGAGTCAAAGTCAAAGAGGCCTTCACAATCCGTTCTGCAGGCCCTCTAACACAAAATAATTGTCGATTAAACTGTTGCTTCAACCAATCAGATTTTGAGTTGGTGTCAGTAGGGCCCTCTAGCTGGCGTAGGGCAACGTCACCGTATTCAGACCCATTGATTGGATAGGATGGTGTAATAGCATCATGACGTGTATGATGAGGACACAGTGCGCTGTGCTGATGGATTTAAAGCACGTCTGGATGATTTTGAGTTTTGTTTTTTGCTTCACACATTCAATGGCATTTTTGAGTATTCAGAAGTGCTCTTTTCAATACTACAGGACAAAAAACTGGATGTGCAGTTTTGTCTGGCTAGGGTAAAGGAGTTCTGTGACACCGTTGAGCGAGATAGAAGCCGATATGAGGAACTCTACGAGGCCATGGAGCAGGCGCTCCGAGCGCACGGAGAGATCAAGCGCAAGATCCTTCCGCGCACTACCGCCAACTCCATGGCAGGATTCTGGACAATATTATTTGCCAGACACAGACCAGATTTCAAGACCACAAATAACTGATGTTTGTCACGCTCCTCGACCCCCAGTAGTTTCGGGAATACAAGAAAAATTTCCTGCATGCAGCCTTCTCTAGTTTAAAGGCATTTATTGTGGCTACAGGAGTTATCTATCTGCAATGCAATGGCTCTTTATACTGTATTTCTGCATATTAAGATGGTTTTTATAACCATAAATTAGTTTTTGAGGGGTGGGTTGATTCAGACGGAGCACTACTGAAGGCCTAGGTGTGAAATGCACGGTCCGCCACTGCTTTATTGAATAGACAAACCAGGGGTGAAAAAGTTCCTTTCTACTGCAGCTACAGCCGCGACACACATAAAAAACATCAATAATAACTCATAAACCTGCAATATTATTTAGGAAAATCGCAACATTTTACTCACCAAAAATTTGGATTATTTGTAAACAAAATCCATCCTCCTCTCTTTCCTCAAAAACAGTTCAATTACTATGTCGTACAGATTATCCGTGCACTTCAGTTCCATCAAAAAGTCCCTTTCTATCGCCATCGAAGCTAATGCTGCCCTGTCGTATTTCTGGCATTAGTTTTAATTCGCTTTAGGGCTGAAAAGGTCTGCTCGACAGAAGCAGTGGACACGAGAATGGTCACCGGCAACATACCAATGTGAACAGCTGCCCCATGCTCTCATTCAGGTTTTTCTAAAGAAAGAAGTCAAGGAGATCAGTGGGAGATTTTCCTGCAAAATCATCCATGGCATACATTACAGTCAGTTCTGTTTTTAGCCGAGACAGATCAAAAAGTGCTCCGTGGCTCTTGTGTTAAAGTGGAGAAGGCTGTATGCGGGAAATTTTACTTGTATTCCCGAAACTTCTGGGGGTCGATGAGCGTGACAAACATCAGTTTCTTATGGTCTTGAAATCTGGTCTGTGTCTGGCAAATAGTATTGCCCAGAATCCTGCCATGGAGTTGGCGGTAGTGCGCGCGAGGATCTTGCGCTTGACCTCTTCGTGTGCTCGGAGCGCCTGCGGTGCGTTCAGTGGCCTCATAGAGTTCCTCATATCGGCTTCTATCTCGCTCAACGGTGTCACAGAACTCCTTTAACCTAGCCAGACAAAACTGCACATCCAGTTTTATGTCCTGTAGTATTGAAAAGAGCACTTCTGAATACTCAAAAATGCCATTGAATGTGTGAAGCAAAAAACAAAACTCAAAATCATCCAGACGTGCTTTAAATCCATCAGCACAGCGCACTGTGTCCTCATCATACACGTCATGATGCTATTACACCATCCTATCTAATCAATGGGTCTGAATACGGTGACGTTGCCGTACGCCTGCTAGAGGGCCCTACTGACACCAACTCAAAATCTGATTGGTGGAAGCAACAGTTTAATCGACATTTATTTTGTGTTAGAGGGCCTGCAGAACAGATTGTGAATGCCTCTTTGACTTTAACTCTGCCTGGCAACAATTGATGGATGAAATGTGATTGGTTAACTGCTTTAATACGAAAATACATGTCTGGAAGCACCATAACTATCGGAGAAGCTATGAAAAGAAGCGGACAGACTACAAAGTATTTGGAATTATTTAATAAGTATTCATGGACAAAATATAATTAACATCAGTTTGTGATTCAGATATTTTTTTAGGCCAGCAGAGAAGGCCTTGCAGGCCTTGACGGCCCACCACTGATTAAATAGAAGGAAACAAAGAATACAGATTAGAGGAGAGTGCTCAATGTAGAATGAGGTCATCAGTGTCCCTCATATGTCTGTCCTTAAACTAAAAATTGTGTTGACTTATTTTAATTACATAGACTTTGGTCTAGTTAGTAAAAGTGTGAAATTTGCTGACGACACTAGAATTATAGGAATGACAGACACTGAGAAGTCAGCAAAAACAACCCTAAAAACGTGAACAAGATATTCACCTTAGTGAACATTTGGAAAACGCAATTTAACACAGAAAAGTGCAAAGTGCTACACACGGAGAAGAGAAGCATCAATTATATAAGCAAGATGGGAAACACTAACCTACAGGAAACAACAACTTAAAAAATGTAGGGTTTGTGTTGGCACAGCATTTTCATCATCTACAGTAGGCAATTGTAATGGCCTCGCTCTCCAAAACCAGCAGCTACACCACCAAGACCTGTGGCCTGGGAAGTTGAGGACTTTAGACCTGACAAGCCGTACTTCTTCCAAATAAACTTCCCCCAATCGACAATCAAAAAAACAAACAGTATGTAAAATAATAAAGTGAGTATACATTGATAAAAAAGAAATTAACAAACTCCAAGCTATATATATATCATACCCCAACCAACCCCGACATAACATTCAACCCCAAAAGTGTCTGGTGGAAAGTAATAATAAAAAGAAAAGGTGCAGAACGTTAATATACAATACAAACCCTTCCGTTGACCCCACACTGAACACGAATTCAATAAGACACACAGAAAGCATGAAATGCACATCAAAGTCCACCGTGCGTAGAATTCACACTCTAACATTGCGTATGGACAAAAGTGGAAATGTGCTTATGCACAAAAAAATCCAGATGCATAAATCTGTGTGAACGCCAACTTCCACTTATTTTCCACTCCATAAATCCCGGTCAGTGTGAAAAGTAATGCACGTGCATGCGCCTGCTATCCCACCCCGTCTCCTCCTAGAATTATGCCTTTTTGAATATGCAAATCAATATAAATAGCCCTTAAGCTCAGCATTCTGTGAAAAGGCAATGGCAAAAACAGGGGGGGAAATAGAAGAATTAGAGTGAATACCAAGTGGAGACAAGGAAAACATACTATTTGTTGGTTTAAACAGTGGTATAAACAACAAAAGGAAGTTGATCGAGTGACATATGGTGTCGAAGAAACTCGAAAGCTCAAGTTCACAAAGTCGCACAGTTCCCAGAATAAAAAAGAAGTTGTCAGATATCAAAGTCGCCGTGAAAAAGCGAGTCGTAGCCCACCGTCTGAGTGTCATATGAAAGTTT
Organism: Polypterus senegalus; assembly: GCF_016835505.1. NCBI lineage: Eukaryota > Metazoa > Chordata > Cladistia > Polypteriformes > Polypteridae > Polypterus > Polypterus senegalus. The sequence goes on from NC_053159.1 coordinate 33,800,139, forward strand.
ATTAAGGTACAGAGAAAAAACAAATAGGCACACAGTGGGAAAAAAGCACGAAATGTCAACTTTAATCTCGATATTTCCACTTTAATCACATAGTTTATTTTGTCATTAAATTAGAACATCACAAACTTCATCTTAAAATTGTTTAATTTAGTAGTTTCACAAATCCCATCGTAACTAAAGTAGCACATTAAATGCTTTGTTTTGTATTTGATCTTCTATGTGCTCTATGTGTGCGAATCACTATGTGCTTTTTAAACCGGCTTCCTCTTCCTCCGTCAGGACACAGAATTAATTATATTCATGATATTACAGCTCTCTGAATAACTAAAATACTGAGATGCATACTTGATATCATTTTCATGATGATAGGAGTTCAAGCATGTTATTAAACATGGGAACACATTGGCGCAGTGATTGTTCATGCCTCACGCAAGATGCTTGCTGGGCCGTGCGCAACCTTCGATGAAATAATTTGTTGCAGCAGTACTGTCTCTTTTAAACGTACTAACCCCCAATTGCTGTCCTTACTTTTCTTTCTCCAAATACCCAATCACCACACAATCAGCTCTGTAATAGATGTTAAGCCATCTGTAAGCTTAGAACGCCGATTCTTCTAAACTTTTAAGAAACATTGAAATATCTTCGTTTATATGCTTAATTATTCTATTCATCAATCCATCCAGTATCACGCAAGTCCCAGCAAGAATACAGCACGAGGCAGGAACAATCCGTGAATGGAGCGCCAGCTCCTCGCTAGCGCTGTGGCACCGTGTCCTCACATGCTTATTTATTAACAATATAGATTATTTAAATTAAGTTAAAGTTTTATTTTGCTGCATTTCATCTTAAAAATGATATCGTCATCATATGTAAATATGCGCTTTATAAAGTGGCTCAGGTTGTGCGATATTATAACTGTAGTGCAAGTTTACAGTGAGGTGATTGTACTTATAAGTACAAACAGTTCTACAAAGAGCACTTGATGGACTGATTGAGTGCGTTTATAGTTCTTGGGATGAAACTGTTTCTGAACTGCGAGGAAAGACTCTGAAGCGTTTGCCATATGAGAGCAGTTCAATAGACAGCATGCTGAGGCAGCGTGTGCTTGATGCTGTATACTGATAATCCTCTTTCCGATCAGCTGCTGTACAGCTGTGATTCACACTCAGATACAGTGATATAAATACTCTGAGTGGTGCAGTGAGAATAATATAGAAAAAGATGATGCGCTGTGGCAACTCCTAACGAGAGCAGCTGAAAGAAGAAGAAGAAGGTGCAGTGAGAGCAACAACGCTAAAGCAGCTGTTGTATTTAGAACAGTTTGACCATTCTGTGGACTATTATATTGTTACAGGTTAATTACTTTGTACATTCAGATGCATTAAACTAATAAACAATATGTGTATTTATAAAGCCGCATCAGAGATATGGATCTCAAAAAGAAAGGGAAACCACATTGCAACAGTAGCACTGCTTTGACGCTGGGTGACGCCAGTCTGCAAAACCGAGCGCAGAACTTGTGTACCATGAGCTACCATGGAAATGTGTGTGTCTTTACGCCAAGTTTAGGTTTTATACATCGTGATTTGAGAGTGGAAACGTTCATATGTAACATTTTTGTGCATACGCACCGTTTATACATGAGGCCCCAGAAGATTTAACGGAAAATGAATAATGTTTGTGAACATGGCTCAACTGGAAAAAGGAGGAGTTGACAATGGTAATCTGTAAAACTGTGACAAAACCAACCGTTATGTTTCAGATGGAATCTCCCTGCTAGAAGGAAAGTTAGCTTTGTTGGTTTTGACTGAGATTTCCTGCATGCCCATGAGTAGCAAGGCATACACAACAGCAAAAATTGCACTCCTGAAGAGAGATCAAAGCGGATGTATAAATCAGAATACTCCAGGGACGACTCCTATTTTGATACAAGTTGTTGAAGACGAATGTGAGGTTCCGGCTTCAGCTGATTGGTCCCCAGCTATTTGTGGTGCTGAACAGGTTCGAGTAGCTGACACGCCTATGACACTGTTTGCCTGGGAGGACTGCCACTTAACAATGATAAAAGGTAGATACCAGATTGTAATGCACTGCAACAGTGACTGCTGCTGCTACCCCAGCCACGTGAAGACAGCCTGGTAGCAAGCTTGCCACACATTCTTGCCAAACTGGCAGCCACAGCATGCAGCAACAGACATTTTATGTTGATTTCTGTGTGAAGCCATTGCTTTTTAGAAAACTGTTTTTTGGAAAAAATATTCAGCCCACAAAGAGTTCATAAAATGTCAAGTAGCTGTGTGTCTGTCTGTGTATCCATCTGGTTTCTATGTCTCTGCTATCCAACAGGTGGTGCATCACAAACATTACTACTGCTTTCACAAATTCAACAGATGGAGCATCAAAAACATTAGCATTGCTTTTACAAATCCTGAACTAAATAATATGTAAGAGAGACATAGCAAATGGACTGCAAACAGTAACACTGTCAATACTTAGATTTGAACACGTCTTAGATGGGCAGCAGAGCTAGTCTAGAGTACTACTGCAACAAGAACTGAGATGGAGAGACCAAGATAAGCACACTGAATAAGAGTATTGCACAGTAATAGGCATGTTTATTTAACAATGAATGATCTACAGCTGTCCTTCCCGCTGTTATGGCCACAGGAAACATCTCATAAAGTAACAGTTCAACGGCAACTCGCCATGGTGCTATTTCTGAAGTTGAGTTCACTCTTCCGGTGCTCCCAATCATCTTCTGCAGTGTCAAACCTCTCTCCGTGATCTTCTGCAAGGCTCTTTTAATCCAGCACCCTGAGAGTCTATGCCTACTTTTTTTGAAAATTCCCAGGCTTGTAAACTCTAATGCATTTGATTAAGGGGTTCATGCAATGCAAAGCTCAGCGTACTTGTGTAACAATTCTCTTTTATCACCCGTCCAGCCCTGCCTTGTTGCAGGGTAATATTCTGGCTACTATAACACAGATTGCATCCATGACTACCAGTGTTAAATCACTTGCGATTCACATATGAATACTCATCCAGAATTGGGACAATGATCTTTATGAGTGTGCTGATTTGCATGAATGCAGGTCGCTTTAACATTACTTCGCATTGAGTGGAGGGAAATATTGGAATCTCCATATATTACTTCATGGATTGTACAAGTTTCAAAATTTAGTTCAAAATTGAAGAAATGATAGGTTGGGACTTGCACAAATCATTGCTATTGCAAAGCTGGATTTTACACATAATGTTACCAACATATTCATCTTGGAAAAAAGATCATGACTTTGGTGCGTAGATGGAGTAATCAGGTAACATTCAAGATCTCTTTCAGATCGATATCTTGTTATGAGTTCATTGTTGTCCAGCATTTCCAAAAAAGTGTATTCCAGGACTGAAGGACATGTCATACTCTGACAGACTTGAAGGATGAAACCTGTTCTGCATTAAAGGAACGCAGTCTCCTAAGGAAAAAGAGTCTGCTCTGCACTTTCTTATTTGGTCCTTCTGTGTTACAAGACCAGTTCAACCTGTCATTAATGTGGCTCCCCAAAATACTTGTAGTAGTGCACCACCTCAACATCTACTCCCTAAAGAGTGACTGGATATAAGGGCTCTGAAGAAGCCTGTTTATGATATTTTTCAATATAAAAAAATAATTTATTTCGACTGAGTATTGTAGGGTGGCACGGTGGTGGCACAGTGGGTAGCACTGCTGCCTCACAGTTAGGAGACCTGGGTTTGCTTCCCAGGTCCTCGCTGTGTGAAGTTTGCATGTTCTTCCCGTGTCTGTGTGGATTTCCTCCGGGTGCTCCAGTTTCCTCCCACAGTTCAAAGACATGCAGGTTAGGTGCATTGGCAATTCTAAATTGTCCCTAGTGTGTGCTTGGTGTGTGGGTATGTGTGTGTGTGTGTGTGCCCTGTGGAGGGCTGGCACCCTGTGTTGGCTGGGATTGGCACCAGCAGACCCTGTATTTAGGATATATAGATGGATGTGCATTGTAGCTGTATCAATGGTTTGGAGCTTTAAAATGCCCCCATAGTGAACACAATGTGTTTAAAGTAAACTAGAGTGCGTGCATGCATTTTATTAGATTTCATTTCACTGACCCATAAAGTAGCAGACAGGAATTACTTGACTGCCATTACTGCCAGTTCTTGTTCTCCATTCTGTGTAGCAACCAGCAGCAATGGTAGTTAGAGTTCAGAAGATAATGACAAAAGAAAACTTAGGAGTTCCATTAGGATGTGAGCATGTGGATCAAAGAGACCAGGGCGCACTGCGGAGATAGAGATGTTTCTGTATCCCCAGTCATTTGTCTATACTGCCTCTGCTACCGTTTCACATTATGCTTTACCTCCCTACAACACTAACATCCATCCATCCATCCATTTTCCAACCCGCTGAATCTGAACACAGGGTCACGGGGGTCTGCTGGAGCCAATCCCAGCCAACACAGGGCACAAGGCAGGAACCAATCCCGGGCAAGGTGCCAGCCCACTGCAGGACACACAACAAGCACACAATAGGGACAATTTAGAATCGCCAATCCACCTAACCTGCATGTCTTTGGACAGTGGGAGGAAACCCAAGCACACACTGGGAGAACATGCAAATTCCACACAGGGAGGACCAGTGGGAGCTACCCACTGCGCCACCGTGCTGCCCACAACACTAACATGGAAAATAAATATATTGTAACGTCCCAGCCAGGTTGAAGGCCTTTTGCAGGGACTGTTGGGTCCGATTGAGGGAGGGCGGAGTACAGCGCAGAGGACTGACAGCGGATGTATGATCAACTCAGAAACTTGGGTTGGTACCCGGGACGGAGGGGACGGAAGGAGGGTTGGGGTTTGAGGGAGAAGGAGCTAGAAGGATGGTGTTGTGGGATTACGAAGTCGCCGTTTTGCTTTTCATTAACGGCGTCTCTTAAGACCACAAATATGAGAGAAATATAGGAGATTATAAATAGTTCACAATCAAACAAGTTCTTTTTTTTTTTTTTTTTTGCTGTTACAACCCTTTTTTTTTTTGTTTTTTTTTTTTTACTGTGTCAGTAAACTGTTCTGTGATCCACACTTCAAACGTCTGTTTTTTTTTGTTTTTTTTCTTCTTTTCGAACCTGACGCGGAGGTCGCTACAATATTCACAAGGAGATGGATTAAAGTTATTCAATTACTGTCAAGAGAACAGGCACGTGGTAACTATGTATGTAGTAAAATCTATAGGAACATCAGTTTCTCTCTCACAGATAGATAGATAGATAGATAGATAGATAGATAGATAGATAGATAGATAGATAGATAGATAGATAGATAGATAGATCGGAGACTGTAACACAGCACGGTAAGGTGAGTGCGTACACCCATTCATCTTTACCATTCTTCCAGGATATCTTCCTTTGTTTTTGGTTACCTTTTAAAAACATTTTCCAGCCACCGCTTGCATATCTTACAATATCTGGAACTGTGTACTTTAAGAGATGCAGACATAAATCAGTGTGTAATTCAAGCACCTGTACCTCTTATTCCCCCTTGCCCAATTCTGCAAAGCCGGTGGAGGCTGTGGCTGCACGTTGCGAAGTGCGTTACGCTAAAATCCTGCCTTTTATTTCAATACGGATATTGAAATCTCACTTTACGCTTTAAGTAGTACTTGTCAAAATAAGTGGAACTGTTTTACTTCACGGCTTTTGTGTGAAGATGCGTTCTGGCTGGCGTGCCTGAAACTGAATCACGGAAGCATCGGCAGCTGCACGTCTGTGAGGATTAACTGTGGAGAATACATTAGCGCTTCGTGTTAATAGGCATCGCAGGCAGCGGCAGCTCTTCGGCGACTGAAGCACTTGACGATCTCTCACTGGATAAACATCGATTGATTGGGATGAGCTTTGAATGTGCCATCTGGGCGGCTGATTTAGTTCCTTCACCTTTCCCCGTCTCCGTAATACGAAGACGCAGCCTAACCGGCCCAGTTTCACTTTGCGCGATTGCCACTGCAGCCTAAATTACAGTGAGAAATTAAAGTACTCGTGGCGATGGGAAGTAAAGCGCATTGTTCTTGCTCAATTCAAGTCCAAATTTAAAGAATTCCGTGAAGGTCACGGTCATAATTCCTCCAAAAATTAACGGTCTCAGCTCAACTTTCATGACCTCCAAACCTCAGCCCCAAACTCCCAGGAGCTCTAACAGCAAGCAAAGTGAAGTGGGGTGCAGTGACAGGCCAAAGAGTTCAGACCTGGAGTCTGTACTCCTCCTTACTTTTTAAAGGTTAGTTTTAGATGTGATCAGCCTATTCTCCTTTTGTGTGGTTTTAGAAATTTAGGAGCTTATTGAAGAAGATTAGGTACTATATAAAATAAGTGAGATAATTCAGGTAAGGAGAATAGAGGTTTTGAGGCAATGTAGAATAGATCATGGAACCAGAGAGTGGAGAAGTATTGGATGTTGATTAGCACAGGCAAGTATGAGTTGCACTGTACTCTGTACACAAGACACTACAAACCAATAAGACTGGATTTTTTGTAGTAAATGGTTATGACTTTATTAAAGGAATATTCCAACCAAAAATGAATTTTTTTATGTTGCTTACTCCAGGGCCAGCTTAACGCATGGGCACGCTGGGCAGTTGCCCGGGTGCCCCATGCTAATCTATGTATGTTATGACTTGCTGAGTGGTTGTGTAGGTAGGGGCCCCAGTGCAATGCTATGCCAGAGGGTAAAAAAAAAAAAAATCTCATGTTTTCATGCATAAGGAAGTGAAAACACTTTATGATATATCAGAAGCTAATAATGACCAATCTTTTTATATAATATGATGCCATGGCTGTCTTTTTGCCTGTCCAGGATTTAGTACACATATACTACATGACCTCTACTGTCCACTTTCGGGGTGATGATTTTCATTACTCTTTATATTTTATTTTATTGTAGAATCAACTCTCGGTAGCAGCCAGCAGGGCGGCTATGTGGTGCATGCATACGGGCACCGTTCTCATCCCTACCACCTTCGCCGTCACTTCCTCTTCATATCTTAAATCATTCTTGAGGCAGATTGAAGACTTAAGTGCCAGCTTAAGTGAAAAATTAAGAAAAACGTACTAAGTAATTGCAACAAAGACGTCGATGGAAGAAGAGAAGAAGCGGGCCACTATACAATGGAGAAAATGAGCTGCTCATGAAACTACAAGAGCATGGAACCTCTGAGCAAACGAATGCTAAATGTACAGAGAAAGAGGATGAAAACTATAAGTAAAGTGTATTCACTGCACATTATCGTGCAGTATGAGTACGCCGTTACTGGTGTTGTATAATGGCAAATAATATGACAGCCATAAAAAATAAAAATCTCACGTTACTGGTATTGTATAATTCACATTTCAGTTAGCCAGTCGTCTGCTCAAAGCGTGCAAGATGTATGCCTTTTTTGCTAAAATATTGTTAAATAGCTACTTCCAGAATTACCAGTGGACATCTTAAACAGGAAATCTAAAAGTCTTAACACTCAAGAAAAAATGAACTACAGTAATCCGTTCCAGACCCCCCCGCGATAGGTGAAAATCCGCGAAGTAGAAACCATATGTTTGTATGGTTATTTTTATATATTTTAAGCCCTTTAAACTCTCCCACCCTGTTAACATTATTAGAGCCCTCTAGACATGAAATAACACCCTTTAGTCAAACGTTTAAACTGTGCTCCATTACAAGACAGAGAAGACAGTTCTTTCTCACAATTAAAAGAATGCAAACGTATCTTCAGTTCAAACGAGCGCCGTCAGGAGCAGAGAATGTCAGAGAGATAGAGAGAGCGTGACAGAAAAACAATCAAAAAATCAATACGTGCTGTTGGGCTTTTAAGTATGAGCACCGCGATAAAGCAGCCGCAAAGAAGGGAGCAATGTGAAGGTAAGTCTTTCAGCATTTTTTAGAGTAGCCTCCGTATCTTCTAAACAACCAGCCTCTGTGCAAACAGCCCCTCTGCTCACACCCCCTCCGTCAGGCGCAGAGAACGTCAGAGAGAGAGAGCGAGATTAAAGCAAACAATCAAAAAATCAATACGTGCTTTCATTTCTTAGAGGAGCGTCCATATCCTCTAGGCAAACAGCCCCTCTGCTTACACCCACTTCGTCAGGCGCAGAGAATGTCAGAGAAAGACAGAGAAAAGCAAACAATCCGCTCGGGGAAGCACATCGTATATCATTGAGGAGTTTTAGTTAATATGTAATACATGCTCTGATTGGGTAGCTTCTAAGCCATCCGCCAATAGCGTCCCTTGTATGAAATCAACTGGGCAATCAAACTGAGGAAGCATGTACTTTAAATTAAAAGACCCATTGTCTGCAGAAATCCGCGAACCAGCGAAAAATCCGTGATATATATTACATATGCTTACATTTAAAATCCGCGATAGAGTGAAGCCACGAAAGTCGAAGCGCGATATAGCGAGGGATCACTTGTATTGAGGATGTTCAATTTATGTATTTAATTTAAGTTACATTAACTTAAAAAAGTTATGTTTGCTGGCGTTACTTAATTATTTCTAATTACATTGAGTTAAATTTGTTAGATGTCACACTTACAGAATTAATTTGTGTTTAAATAAAGCAATCAGAATATTTTCTTTCAACAGAAGCATAATCCTTCACAGGGACTGTTGTCATTACTCACTTATTTTATGTAAAACTGACTCAGAATTAATACTTTTCTACTCCTCGTAATGTGTTATTCCCATTTTCTCTCTGCACAGTTAAATTAGGTTGATTTAACTTAAAATAATCAGGTTTTATATATGCATAACTCTCCCAGATTTACATAAAGTCTGATATTTTGCTTAAAGAACTGCCCCCTTTGTTGACAACATGTTCAAAGGACCCCTACATCTTTGTATACTTGGAAAGGAAGTTAAAGTCTTTTAGTAAATTGACTTTTTCTCCAAATGCCATGGGGTTTATGGGTGTGTAGAAGTTGATTTATGATACATGTTAGCCACCTTCCCTGAGAAAATCATTGTTTTCTTTGACAATTAAATTAATGTTAGGATTACATGAAAAAGGCAATTGACAAAAGACATGCAGGTTAGGTGCATTGACGATTCTAAACTGTCCCTAGTGTGTGTGTGTGTGCCCTGCGGTGGGCTAGCACCCTTCCCGGGGTTTGTTTCCTGCCTTGCGCCCTGTGTTGGCTGGGATTGGCTCCAGCAGACCCCCGTGACCCTGTAGCTAGGATATAGCGGGTTGGATAATGGATGGATGGAGAACTATTTACCTTCTGCAGTAAGAAGTGAAGCACTAGACTTTTAACCAACCTTTTATGTTCTATTCATTTATTCAATCACAATACTGTTCTCAATTTTTATTTATAAGCAGTAAAATACGATTTAGTTGGATTGACTTAAGAAACGTATTTATTCTCAACTAAAAGTGTTTAATAAACATATGTAATTTAAGTTTAATGAGAGTGATTCAGTTACTTAAATTCTACAGAAAGACATTAATTTAATTTAATCAATCAATCAATCAACATTTATTTATATAGCACATATTCATACAAAAAAAGTGCTTTACAAAATGAATAGAAAAATAGAAGACACAAAAAATAAACATAAGTCAACATTAATTAACATAGAATAAGTAAGGTCCGATGGCCAGGGTGGACAGAAAAAACAAAAAAAAAAAACTCCAAAGGCTAGAAAAAAAATAAAATCTGTAGGGGTTCCAGACCACGAGACCGCCCAGTCCCCTCTTGGCAATCTACCTAACATAAGTCAAAGAGTCCTCTTTGTATTTAGGGTTTTCATGGAAGGACCTGATGATGATGGCCACATAGACTTCTGGATTCAGTCCATCAATGTTGGTGCATCATGATGAAATTTACTATAACTATGTTATGTTTTCTGAACACCAAGTAAATGTACCAACTTAAACCAAGTGCTTCATTTTAAAACTCCTCAACCTAAATGTGTGAGACCACTCTCCATACTTGAATTAAGTTCATGTAACAAATCATTTTTTGGGTGCACGGGAGTGACTTTCTGAACTGAAGACAAGACTTTTGACCAATGAATGATAGGCAAGGCAGGCATTCAATTCAAAAAGTCACTCCTGTAAAACTTTAGTTTTCCTGTTTATTTAACTAAATTTTAGCAAAAAAGTGTGCATTTTGCATTTACGTATGTGACTGACACCTTTATCCAAGGACGTTTAAGTAGAATTGGCCACATTTCTTTGTTTTTCCAATTGGAGCACAGATAGGTGAAGTGACCTTCTCATGTCACACCGTGTCAGTAACTGGATTTGCACTCACAACCACAGCATTTGGAGTCCAAAGCCTGAACCTTCTTCCCCACTTCAATACAAAGCTCACTTCAATTAAGGTTATTTACATGTGCTTTAATAATCCAGTTATTCAAGGAAATCCAGTTTCAAAAATGCTGTTATACCCGTTAGAGCAACTGCGATATTGGTGTCTGAGAAACCGGGTTAACACACACTGATTGCTCTGCAAGTAACCTGGTTATGTGGCCATGAAAACCGTTAACTGTGTTACAGCTAAGGATTTCTTCACTTCATGCAAACATCCAGCAGGTAGAAAATGTTGCAATTATCAACAAAGGCAAATTTCCAGAGGCAAATGTTCTGGTTATCACTTTATTTCTTCTACTGGCTGATATAATCTGTCACAATATTTCAGAATTTGCTGCATTTATGTAGATCTGCTAAACATACAGGGCTAAGCTAAGCTGCACAATCTCTGAAGCAGTGTTGTGAGTAACCTGTTAAAAGTAATGTGTGATAAGTAGGCCAAGTAGGCCAATTGCTTTTTAAAGTAATGACAAACAGAATGCAATACTTATTTTATTTAAGTAAAAATACCGGGGTTGTTATTACCTCAGCAGCACTGGGTGTACGGCCAGAAGCAATTAAACGTACCGGTATGCCGCTCCTTTGCGGGGCTCAGCTGCACAGCTAAGGTGAGGAGTGCGCTGCATGTAATCTGATTACAGGAAAACATAATTAAAGTGTCAGTTTACTATTATTCCAGGCAGTTGCTATAGATATTTTGCCACCGTTGTTCATAAAAAGAAGATGGATGTGATTTACTTCACAGCGCATGAAGGACTAAACATATTCATAAAACACCAGAAAATATCATGTTTGGCTTTGTTTCTAATCAGTTTCATGACAAATCAAATATGGGCTTGAGATTTAATTACAAGTGCTGGCCAAATATGCAGTTTTTCAAACAAAAGAAGAAGTAATGCAAAAGTAATGCACTATTTGTAATGCATTACATTTTATAATAAGTGACTATTGTAAAAGACAGGGGCAGCCACTAAGCCCCAAAACCCCAGACACACCACACTAAACAGTCCCAGGAGCAAAATAAACAGTTTTGTCATAAAATACCTCAAACACAGGCCAATCCACAATATTCCCTTTCCTCCTCCAGGTGAGAATTGCCTTCTGCCTTCAGACTCTCCCTCTCTGGAAGAGGCTGGATGGCTCACTTATATGTCAGACCCAGAACTACTTCCTGTACTGAAATATAGCCTGTTGGAAGCACTTCCAGGTCAGACGGAAGTCTCCTGAAGCAGGGTCTGCACCAGGGGAGCACTGCCATCTATCATACTGGAGGAGGAACTTCCCTGGATACACCAACTCCTTCTCCATATCCATTAAGTTATCCCTTTGTAAGGAATGTTGTTTCAGTTCCATCCCAGCTGGGTTATGCCTCCTTCCATATTGTCCTTCCATTACGGTGTCCCGGCCGGGAAAGTGTCCAACACAACATCTATACTATATAACATATTTAGTTACTTTATTTTGTAAGTAATGAGTAATTTAACTAATTTACTTAGTTAAAAGTAACAACATTCGTCACACTACTTAGGAGACACATTCTCCATGGTTGTTTACAGATTCAAGGTGATTGCTGATGATAATTTAATCTTTTTTCGTGCAATTCTGTGACGGCAGTGCATTTTGTCAAAGAAGAACTCCATAAGGGGACTCGCGTATGTAAGTGGAGGTTAAAAAACAGGATTCTACCATAACAGGATTACTCATCTTATGCATTGATTGCTAAGATTTTTATTTGTATAAGATTGTTATCTCTTAATTGATTCTATAAAGAATCTGTGGAAAGATGTGAGGCAAATTCACCATTTATGATATTTTGTATATGGTTAAATAGCTATTTTAAATATTAGTTTTATAGGCCATCATTGGTTCTCCTTCCATGTTATATATTAAGAGTTAATATACTTGATGTACTGAAGCTGCTTGTCTGTTTTCCTGTGTGCATTAACTATAATAATTAAAATCCTGACTCCTTCTCAAGGCCTTCATGCCCAGCTTAATGTCAAAATTTTTAATTACATCTTGAGAAAGTAAAAGTCAGGGAACTGTTTTTGTAAGAATAAAGTAAGACAGGCGGCTCTCTCGTTAGAACTATTCCTATTTAACTGTAAGTGTGCCTGTGTAGGGCAGCACGGTGGCACAGTGGGTAGCACTGCTGCCTCACAGTTAGGAGATGCAGGTTCGCTTCCCAGGTCCTCCCTGTGTGGAGTTTGCATGTTCTCCCCGTGTCTGCATGGGTTTCTTCCATGTGCTCCGTTTTCCTCCCACAGTCTAAAGACATGCAGGTTAGGTGCATTGACGATTCTAAATTGTCCCTATTGTGTGCTTGGTGTGTGTGTGTGTGTGCCCTGCGGTGGGCTGGCACCCTACCCAGGGTTTGTTTCCTGCCTTACGCCCTGTGTTGGCTGGGATTAGCTCCAGCAGACCCCCGTGACCCTGTAGTTAGGATATAGCGGGTTGGATAATAGATGGATGAATGTGCCTGTGTATAACTGAATCATTAGAGTAGCTTCTGCGCCCATATTGATCAAGCGTCTGGCTTAAAAAAAGTCACAATTTTGTTCCTAGTCTAAGGATCAGAAGTAAAAGTATATTATCAATGTCCCTAATTTAGGAAACTACACTACTCAAAAAAATTAAAAGGAACGCTTTGAAAACACATCAGATCTCAATGGGGAAAAAATCCTGCTGGATATCTCTACTGATAGGGACTGTAGAATGTGTTAGGAACGGAAGGATGCCACATCGCTTTATGGAAATGAAAATTATCAACCTACAGAGGGCTGAATTCAAAGACACCCTGAAAATCAAAGTGAAAAAATGATGCGGCAGGCTGGTCCATTTTGACAAAATTCCACTGCAGCAACTCAAAATCATACTCAGTAGTTTGTATGGCCCCCAAGTGCTTGTATGTATGCCTGACAATGTCTAGGCATGCTCCTAATGAGACGATGGATGGTATCGTGGGGCATATCCTCCCAGATCTGGACCAGGGCATCACTGAGCTCCTGGACAGTCTGAGGTGCAACCTGGCGGTGTCTGATGGACCGAAACATAATGTCCCAGAGGTTTTCTATTGGATTTAGGTCAGGCAAGTGTGGGGGCCAGTCAATGTTATCAGTATCTTCATCCTCCAGAAACTGCCTGCATACTCTCACTCCATGAAGCCGGGCATTGTCGTGTACCAGGAGGAACCCAGGCCCCACTGCACCAGCATAGGGTCTGACAATGGGTCCAAGGATTTCATCCCAATACCTAATGGCAGTCAAGACTAATGACTGCAAAGTGAATCGTAGAGTGTATGAGAACATGAGGGCAACCATTAACAAGGATATCAGGGAGGCTAAAAGACAGTTGGAGAGGAATATAGCAGATAAGAAGAAAGAAGACCCCAAGAGATTCTTTCAGTATTTTAGTAGTAAAAGAACAGTCAAGGAGGAGGTCAAGTGCATCAGAAATACTAAAGGGAAATTAAAAGATACAGACAGTGAAATAGCAGATGCCCTAAACTTACATTTTTCTGAGGTGTTCACAAGTGAGCAAGTGGATAACCTCCCAGAGGTAAACACGACTACTAAGGAGGTACTGAGGGATTTGGAAATTGGAGAGGGAGAAGTGCTGCTCAGATTAAATAAGCTGAAATCAAACAAATCACCAGGACCAGATAATATTTATCCTCGTGTTCTTAAGGAGGCTAATGAGTACATATACTGTATAAACACTTGACACGTATTTTTAGAAAGTCACTGCGTACTGGAGAGATTTCAAAGGACAGGAAAAATGGCAAATATCATCCCATTATATAAAAAGGGTGACAGGGCAGATCCAAACAACTATAGGCCAGTAAGATTAACATGCATCACATGAAAATTACCGGAAGGAATTATTAAGGATAAGATTGAGCAACACATGGCAAGGACAGGAGTAATTCTGAACAGTCAGCATGGGCTCAGAGGAGGGAGGTTGTGTTTTACTAACATGCTGGAATTCTATGAGGAGAACAAAAGGATACAATCAAAGTGGAGCTAATGATATTATTTATCTAAACTTTCACAAAGCATTTGATAAGGTGCCACATGAGAGGTTGGGCATCAAATTAAAAGACGTGTAAATACAGGGTGATGTTTTTAGATGGGTGCAGGATTGGCTCAGACACAGGAAGCAGAGGGTGATGGTGCGAGGAACCTCATCAGAACTGGCCGATGTTAAGAGTGGTGTTCCACAGGGGTCAGTGCTAGGGCCGCTGCTATTTTTAATATATAAATGATTTACATAGGAATATAAGTAACAAGCTGGTTAAGTTTGCAGATGATACCAAGATAGGTGGATTAGCAGATAATTTGGAATCTGTTATATCATTACAGAAGGACTTGCATAGCATACAGGCTTGGGCAGATTTGTGGCAAATGAAATTTAATGTCAGTAAATGTAGGAAGTAAAAATGTTAGGTTTGAATACACAATGGGCGGTCAGAAAATCGAGAGTACACCTTATTGGAAGGATTTAGAAGTCATAGTGGACTCTAAGCTATTGACTTCCAGACAGTGTTCAGAAGCCATTAAGAAGGCTAACAGAATGTTTGGATATATAGCACCTTGATTTGTGGAGTACAAGTCACAGGAGGTTCTGCTCAAGCTTTATAATGCACTGGTGAGGCCTCATCTGGAGTCATGTGTGCAGTTTTGGTCTCCAGGCTACAAAAAGGACATAGCAGCGCAAGAAAAGGTCCAGAGAAGAGCGACTAGGCTGATTCAGGGCTACAAAGGATGAATTATGAGGAAAGATTAAAAGAGCTGAACCTATACATTTTAAACAAAAGAAGATTAAGAGGTGACATGATTGAAGTGTTTAAAATTATGAAGGGAATTAGTCCAGTGGATCAAGAATGTTATTTTAAAATGAGTTCATCAAGAACACGGGCACAGTTGGAAACTTGTTAAGGGTAAATTTCGCACAAACATTAGGAAGTTTTTCTTTACACAAAGAACGATAGACACATGAAATAAGCTACCAAGTAGTGTGGTAAACAGTAAGACGTTAGGGACTTTAAAAACTCGACTTGATGTTTTGTTGGAGGAAATAAGTGGATAGGACTGGCACGCTTTGTTGGGCTGAATGGCCTGTTCTCGTCCAGACTGTTCTAATGTTCAAGGTGCCGTTGTATAGCTTGTAGAGGTCTGTACATCCCTCCATGGATATGCCTCCCCAGACCATCACTGACCCCCACCAAACCGGTCATGCTGAACGATGTTACAGGCAGCATAACATTTTCTACGGCTTCTCCTGACCCATTCACGTCTGTCACATGTTGTAAACTGTACTCACTTGCTAGGAGATGCCAGAAGATGGCGTTCACAGAGAGATTGGCACACATATTTAAGGAAAGGCTGACTATTTTGGAAACAATGGACAACAATGAACTCATAAAAAAGATATTTATCTGACAGAGATTAAACAGTGTTCGTCATAAATTTTGTATGTTACATGATTGTTCCATCTACACGGAGAAGACATGTACTGTCAGCTGTCATGGAACTGTAAACTTACATGTAAATGCAGCTTTGCAATATCGATCATTTGTGTATGTCAAAACCAAGCATTTCTCGAATTTTGAACCAAACTTTTAATGCAATTATAACACTTGAGCTAATACCAGGATTTAAACATTTTCTCCATGATTCCATGTCAGGTAATGTTAAAGCAAGCTGCATTCATGCAAATTGTCATGCACATAAAAATCATTCTCCAAGTGTGGATGATCATGCATGTCTGGATCACAAGCAATATCACAGTATCAACACGCAAGTGGTCATGGGTGCAGACTACATTGTAGAAGCCTGCATATTACCATTAAGATAAGCGGGGATGATGAGTGACTGACACTGAAATGCCACACAGGTACGCTGATCTTTGTATTCCGTGAACCCCTGGAATATTCTTGTTACATTATACAAAACTGGGGAGGTTCAAGAAGGGAGGTGGAGACTCTTCCGACATTGGATAAATAGAGTCTTGCAGAAGATAAGGGGAGATCACAGAGAGATGCACGACACAGCACAGTGGAAGACGATTGGGGCAATGGAAGAGTGAATGAGACTTCAGAAATAGTGCAAGAATAAATGTGGCTAGTTTCAGTAAAACTGTTAACATTATGCAGCGTTTTCTGCTGCCATAACAGTTTCTTGTGAAAGTACAGCTGCAAATCAACCATCCACCCATCCCTTTCCTAAACCAGCTTTATCCTGAGTTCCTGGGGAAGATGGAGCCCATTCCAGCAAGCACAGGGAGCTAAAAAAAGGAACAATTCTAACAATTCCCAAGGCATTCATTATTAAATAAGTCTTCCCATTATGTGTCTAATTTGGTGTGTGTGTCTTGGCCTTTCCATCATCATGCAACAATGCAGTGCTGCTTACTGCAACATTCTACATTATTATGTTTTCCTTTTACTTCTTCTTCTTCTTCTTCTTCTATTATTATTATTATTGTCATCTTTGTGTTGAAGTTTTAGCATTAATATCAGAAAGCTACAAAATGCCATCATGAGTTAGCAAATTGTGATGTTATTCATATGCAGAAGAGAATTCTTATTCTTAGCAGGGTCTGGGACTGGGATGCTTCATAAATACGTATTATTTCCTACTCCTATTGTGACTTTTAGTGCAATTCTTATAGTAATTCTGAGACTCTTGATAAATATGGGCCCTGGTCAATGTATTGTCGATGAACTACAGTCGTGAAGTTTGACTAGAAGTTTAGTAATGTAACATTAGCTTAAGCTGAAGACCAAGTGGAAGTACCACAGATCACAAATGGATATGTAGCTGTTCTTTATCTGCATCATTGTTTTCTTTATCTAATACTTTATCTTTGCTTTTTGTATCATTTGACAATTGATAGCTATGCGCTCTGGTATATCTTCTGAACAGCTTTTTTTCCATGCAGGAGAGTTTGGTGAGGTTTGCTACGGTCGAATGAAGCTGCCTGGCAAAAGAGAAATTCCCGTGGCCCTGAAGACGCTGAAGTCCGGCTACACAGAGAAGCAGAGGCGAGACTTCCTGAGTGAGGCCAGCATTATGGCACAATTTGACCACCCTAATGTCATTCGTTTGGAGGGAGTTGTCACTAGAAGTAAGTGGTGTAGGGGAGTGAGTGAGAAGGCAGAGCGAGTCCCAAAACAGTTGGGGTGCTAACTGCGAATAATTTACAGCAATAAAAAAAAAAAAAACCTAACAGGGGCGCGATGGTGCTTTCCAAGAAGCAGGTGCTCAAAGAAGGCACACAAAGTTTCAGGAAGATAGTAGAATCAAGTTTTATTGTGTAATGCATACACAGACTCAAATTAAATCAAGTGTCCAGTGTCGCGCCAGCATCAACAAGAGCACAGCGTTAGGCAGGAACAATCCGTGAACGGAGAGCAAGCAGCCTGCTAGTGCTGTGACACCATGTCCTAACATGTTTAATTATTAACAATATAGATTATTTAAATTAAGTTAAAGTTTTATCTGTATAATATAATAAACATATTTTGCTGCATTTCATCTTAAAAATGATATTGTCATCATATGTAAATACGTGCTTTATAAAGTGGTTCAGGTTGTGCAATATTATTACTGTATCGCAAGTTTACACTGAGGTAATTGAACTTATAAGTACAAACAATTCTACAAGAAACATTTGATGGACTGATTGAGTGTGTTTATAGTTCTTGGGATGAAACTGTTTCTGAACCGCGAGGAAAGGCGTTTGCCATATTATAGCAGTTCAATAGGTAGCATGGCTGAGGCAGCGTGTGCTTGATGCTGTATACCGATAATTCTGTTTCCGATCAGCTGCTGCTGTGATTCCCCATTCAGATACAGTGATATAAATATTCCAAGTGGTGCAGTGAGAGTAATATGGAAAAAGATGATCCAATGTGGCAACCCCTAATAGGAGCAGCTGAAAGAAGAAGGTGCAGTGAGAGTAACAACGCTAAAGCAGTTATGGTATTTTGAATAGTTTGACCATTCTGTGGACCATTATATTGTTACTGATTAATTACAATCAGATGCATTAAACTAATAAACAATATGGGGTTAATTGCTGTGTATTTATAAAGCCACGTCAGGGATGTGGATCCAAAAAAGAAAGGGAAACCACACTGGAACAGTAGCACTGCTTTGATGCTTGGTGCCGCCAGCCTGCAAAACCAAGTGCAGAACTTGCATACGCCAGGGTATGAGCTACCGTGGAAATGTGCTTGGCTTTACACCAAGTTTAGGTTTTATACATCGCGATTTGAACATGGAAATGTTCTTACACATCATTTTTGTGCATACCCATCATTTATACATGAGGCCCCTGGTGATAGTAACTACAGTCCAAAAAGGTGGTACCCACTAAAATGCTTCAAGATGTAACAGAAGAATCCAAAACATTAAACCAAAACATTTTCTTAAAGACTTACTTATTTTAAAATAATATTAAATATAATTATTTAATAATTCCAATTATTATGAAAATAACAAATTTAAATAACAAACATCCTCAGTGGCATTGTATGGCATTGTAATAGAATGAAAAACATTTTGAAACTCCAAGAAGAGTTGGGGAATTACCCCATATAATGTCCTTCGGTCAATAAACAAAGCATTTGACAAACTGTAGTTGTTGCATGTGGTTTATGTATACAAGATGGTGGCAGGAAATGATTTAATACAGGAAGTGACACCAAAGCAGACAGATGGAAGTGATGTCATCAGGGTGGAACCAGATTGAGATCATCTATTGTAGCCACAAGTGACGTCATTAGTGAGGGCCAGAAGTGACGTCATTATTAGGAGCCAGAAGTTACATCATTACGGAGGGCTGGAAGTAATGTCATCAACGGTATTTGGAGACGGGATTGCTGTGTAGTGGCCATTTTTGGAAACCAGAAGTATTGTAGGTCCGTGGATGTTGTGATTATTTTTCTTCTTTGGTGCTGTTGAAAGAGAGAGAGAGGCATTAGTATGCACAATCAACCCTTTATCTCGTGTAATATCACTCATCTTAGGGCTTGTTGGCTTCCTCCGAAGTTCATGTATGTGACCGAATATTATAATATCAGACAAAATTTATTAAGAAAATACAAAACCTGATGAATCCAAAAGCTTGCATTGGAGAAACACTGGGGGTGTAATAAGGTCAAGCACCGAGCAGAACAGGCCCAGACAGGGTTTGCACTATTACTCCCAGTCATGTGCCTTTATTATTATATAGATAAGTTTCTTAGCAACAGTACTTGACAAACAGGGCTGAGAGTGTGGTTAGCAGCAAGCAGTATGTGAAAGGTGGGGCCAAGAGTGGAGTCTAGAGTACACCCTGATGCCAGGATGGCAGCTCTGTACCAGGCTACTTGCCTCCTGAACACTAGAAGTCTGTTTAACCAACTCACCTGCCCTCCTTTGGCATTAAGTGGCACCATTAGTAAGCTGTAGTTATAATGATGCACAGTATGGTCAGTTGGGAAGCATACCACAAAATACTTGAAAAGGGGACATACCAGGACGTTACTAATCCGCCCCAAAATAAAATTCACCCCAGAGAGCCAGACCCCAAACTCAAGAGGCAGATTTTCAGGTCTGAATAGGTTAAAAATTGGGAATTGGTTCTTACTTCTTCAAAGTACTTATAAATTTCCCAAATACACAAAATATAATTTCAAGGGGGAGGAATCCATTAAACGTCTGGCATAACAGGACAAAGACAAACAAAAATAGAATCTTTATGGTTAAAGAATGTAATCACTACAATCCAAGATAAAAAAAGAAAGCAAAAAAGGCCAGAAATAAGCAAAAAATGGCAAGCCTAAGGCAAACACGTTCCAAATACAATCGAAAGGCAAAAACCAACAACAGAAGCAAAAATCCAAACAACTATAAAAAGCTAAGTAATACTTTTACAGAAAACAATATTAACAAACATTACAAAAAACAAAAAACCATGAAAAATAAATTAAAAACAACAAAAATAACAATAAAAAGAAAATCACAGAACACAGGCAAGTCATTTAGTTAAACCCACGGCATGACTGCAAAGTGACAGAACATTTTTGATCCTTCTGGATCCCAGTAGATGTTAATTCTTATATATGTGTTCCTCGCTTTTATACAAGTGCTGAATGATTTTACTTTATTTCCTGAGTGAGATTGTTATTATTGCTTATTACTTACATGGTCAATTCCTTTATTCAAGGTGAGTTACATTTGGAAGATACATTAAGTTAATTTTTCTTTTTCATTTTTCTATTTGGAGTTCGGGCAGATAAAATGACTTACTCATGATCACAAAGTGTTAGTAGTGGGATTTGAACCCACAACCTCAGGATTTAAAGTCCAAAGCATTTAGCACCATGTCACACTGCCTGCATGAATAAGTGTACTGCTGTTATAATAAAATACATAATGTGGAAATGAAGCTGAGCATTCAGTGTGCTACATGCCTAAAAAAGGGGAACGTGGTCCACTTTATTGATTTAGATATGTTTAGCTAATTAGTGATGATCAATGTCAAACTCGATTTTATGTGTATGACATAAGTTAAAAAGATGTGAAGTACATTTTTAAAAACTGGTACCCTGGGGAAGGAGATATTGGAATATGTGCACTTCCTCTTCCAGACTGACTAAAAGGCTGACTGTTTTGTCTTTTTTCAGGTAAACCTGTCATGATTATCACTGAGTACATGGAAAATGGTTCTTTGGACTCCTTCCTTCGGGTAAGTGCTGAACTAAACCCACCCCTTCCCCCGGATTCCCATCATCTGATTGGTTCTGCTAAAAGGATGAAATGTAAAGCAAACATTTGCATTGTCAATTTCTGGGCTACCATGAGTGGATTTTTCTACCTGCCTGTGCTCTACTTGTTGGTGCGCATTGCCGTTTGTTCATTAAGAAGCATGCTAAATAAAATGAGGGTTGCTGGCTGCTTGTTTATAGCCCTATAATGACGGGTCTGTATTTAGCATTGCTTCTGTCTCAGACCTTCAGAGACCTGGATTTCATTTACTGCAGTTACAGTTGCTTTCTACTTATACAAGCATACTGTAGATTGTCCATAAGGAATCCAGATCCAAAGACACACATTTTAGGAAACTGGTATCCTTAGACTAGCCTGGTATAAATAAGTGCGGTTGAGTCCATGAGTGGACAAAATGATGGATGGGCATTCCTTTCAGGAGACACTGCCATAATAACTTGACACTAATAATGGAAATAGGGTATTCAAAAACTAATAGATGATGTGTGTTTGTTATTACTTATTGCCAAGCCTCTTATTCTGCATGATTTTTCAGTTATTCCCCTAAGACTTGTAAGAACAGCATTCTCCACTGTACCTCTATTCAGTTCATCATAATATGTCATACCAGTTAATCCTGCACTTCAGATAATATGTGGTGTTTCTAAAATCATGTATTGCAAAGATGTCAAGCTAATTGCAAGTCATTTCCTAGAGCAGGGAATGTGGACCTCTCTCTGCATGCTGCCCTACAGGCCTCTGATTTAGAAGGTACTGGTGGTGCGTTTATCTAATCCACCGTTGGCTTTTAGTTTCGGGTTTAACAAATCCTTCACGATAAAGTGCATTCTGAGCAAAACTTTGTCTGAATTTCTACTAAATTCCCTTTCAACAGTGTGTAAATGAAGGAGAACTTGGTAACCTTTAATGAAAAACCACCAACAAAAAGAATCACACTATGTACTACTGCCTATCAGTAAATGAAATTGTGAATGCTGAAATAAAAAAAAAAAATGGCTGGTGTACAAAGCAATGGGTTGTACAGTACTTTACCATATGTGTCACATTAAATTAATAAAACTAAAAAATGAATGGAATTACAAATAATCAATCCTTCAAAAATAAATTCGTATTGCAGGCTTTGGAATAGCAGAGCTGTTATTTTGGAAAACTATTGCTTCTTCCAGAATTTATTGTGTGAATACTACTGACTATTAAGTTCTGACCTACTGTTGTAAACTGTGCTGTGCTGTAATTTAATGCAATTTATTTGTTTTGTACAGACATTCATTTCTCTTCGCAGACATGTATAATGCATTCAAATAATGCCCTACATGAATACATACGTTGAGCCAATATGCATCATGAATAATGTACGCCAAACAGGAAGACAGCATATAAAATGTTTATAGAATCTGATTGAAAAGGAAGTTTTGGATAAACTTACTTACCTACTCACTAAAACTCGCGTAGATACTTACGTACCTGCTGTGTTATCATTGAAGGGTCCTATGGTGACCCTATTCCCACTTTCAGACTCTTTGTTATGTACACCTGAACAGTGATTCCCAAATTCTCACTATAGCCCTCATATGTTTACACTTACCATCATGAAGATGAAACTGCAATTTGAAGCTCCACTTATGGTCACCATCAGGTTTGACAGCTATTATGGCTACTATTGTGGAATACTTGCCCCTCTCTCTGTTTCTAAAACTTCAGGTGATGACAGAAAACCAAAACAAACAGGAGAGAAGGTTTACACTGTTACAAATGCATTACAGATTTGCATCCTCTAACTTAAAGTTCCTAATTTGTCCAAAGCAGATGCAAAGCAAGATGAGTGTGACACATTGCACCAATACAACCTGGATGGATAGCAGCTCCTCCTGCTATGAGTCTAGGCATCTAATGTACCATTAGATGGCTTTTTCATCTTGGTTATGTTGTAAGCTGGTGATGTGGCATGGTCTCTAAATGGAGCTGATGGCATGAGAGAAACATTGAGCTTCTGAATACTGTAGCTCTGAAGCTTCTCTGCTGCAATTCTTGGACCAACGGGATGTCATAGTGTAGGAATCAAGTCCAATTTTATGTTCAGGCCTTGTGCCCCTTGACCAGTCCTGGCTACGTATGACTTACAGTATGTCCTTGAATCTTCTACCAAATCAGTGTTTCACTCATAATCTGGTCTAGGGCAAACTTGTTTTTTGTCCTTGCATACGCAAGTGGGAAATAATTCATAGATTATACTGGTTCTGATCTAGTATTCTCTAAGTAGAACAGGCATAGTAAATTCTTATTTATTCTCTGGTACATGGATGGATACAAGAAAACATTTTCTGTTATTTAGTACAAGTTTTTTCTAAATACATGATTTATCATTACAAAAATACATGTCTAAATATTATATGTAAAATATAAGTCCATCCTCATGACTCTTATCTAGTAAAGCTTTCATGTTGATTGATACAGAGAGAGTGGACATACTTACTTTCCTACCCAGTAAAACTCTTGCATACACATATGGAAGGTATGCCTTTCCACGGTACATCAGTATAGGTGCCCTCTAACCCTACCGGTACTGGAGAATTGGCAACAAAGTCTGAATGCGTTAAATGAAGTGTCTGACTATTTTCTGAACTGCCATGTTGGAAGTCAAATACCTGGGACTAAATATTATGCCAATGAATGATTGGTATAAAAAAAATCCACACAAATGGAATATGGTAGTCATTCATCAGAAATAATGTAAATGATAAATGTTTCCAGTCTTCATAAAATGTCCCTTTATTTTTTTTAATTATTTAATTATTATTATTTAGATTTTATTAAAATCAAATAACATTGCATACAAATAACTCAGGTTTTACAAAAATAGGTTTGAAACAAATCAACCCCCACCCCTGAGAAAGAGAGCTAGGCCAGCACAGTGAAACTTCAAGCTTGTAAAAATAAATAAATAGATAAATTAATAAATGAATAAAGATAAATGGAGTTAAAGAGGGGAGAGGACCTTCTTCCTCAGTTTAAATGCTTATTCTAAAATGTTATTAATTAGATCCTGCCAGGTTTTGAAAAAGTTCTGTACAGATCCTCTAAGTGAGAATTTGATTTTTTCCAGTTTCAAATAGTATAAAACATCAATTACACACTGACTTAGAACAGGTGAGTTAGGATTCTTCCAGCTGCTACTAAGCTGCTTATTCATACTGACTATACATTCACAACATGGTGGTGACTTGACTACTGACCCTCCCTGTCCATCTTGTACATTTGTGTAGTGAAGTAATTTAGTGAGATCCATTCATTTTATTCAGTGTTTTGAGTGTCAGTGCATAAATTCATCTTCACTTCATTCTTCTGTAATTATTTTCCAAATACTTGTGACATTTTTCATTATTTTCTCCCTACTACAGAAACATGATGGTCAGTTCAGTATCATCCAGCTGGTGGGAATTCTGCGGGGGATTGCGGCCGGCATGAAGTACTTGTCTGATCTGGGATACATTCACCGTGACCTGGCAGCTCGTAATATTCTTGTCAACAGCAATCTGGTATGCAAAGTGTCTGATTTTGGCCTCTCACGTGTTCTGGAAGATGACCCTGATGGTGCCTACACAACCAGTGTAAGTGTTTCTCCAGTTGTCGGCCTCTGAGCAATTTGTTGTGACCAGAAATATTTTAGACAATGTCAGAATCAGACAAAAATTGAATGTCTTTTTCATTATTTGCACTGTATGTGATTTCATTCAGCATTATAAAAAGCATAGTTATTTTTGTCGCCTATTTATAATTTGCTTATAGGCTCTGAGTCGCAAAGACATCATTAAAATTACACATTGTGTTATATGGAGTTAATGTAATAGCTATGTGCAACTAAGTGCATCAATTTAGTATTTAAAGCAGGAGTTCCAAACCACGGGTGCCCATACCTCCAGGGGATGTGAGATGACATTTCAGGTGGTGTGACAAGGAGGAAGGCTGTGTCACGATTCACCTCAATTGAGTGAGGTGTATTGTTCAGCTTTATTGTGGTGCAATGAGTGTTTTGCAGTGTGCTTTAATATGAAGACCATTTATTAGTTAGCACTCCTGTTTTGTGATATGAAAGAATCAAGCATTGCACGAGCAATTTTCACCTGTGAATGAGCAACAGAAATGCACGTTCTCATCGGTTCCTTGCTGCAGTTCGAAATTCATATAGGCAAATAACTTTTTATAAGAGAATGAAATTTGGACCTTCCAATGATCCACAGAGAGCGTCGAGGTGAAATGATGTTGATTTCGAGGTTTGTCAGAGGTGGGCAAAGGGACTAAACTGGATGCAACACCTTCTGGTTACACTCAGTCCATCTCTCCTGCTGGTGGTCCTGGCAGTAGGGCAGCAGTTTTAAATGTACAGCACAACTGTTTTTGAACTGCAGTGCAAGTGTTATCAGGGGACAAAGCTTGTTGATTGTGTTTCATTGCTTAGCAGTGTGCCGGCACCCATTGCGTCACCAGGATCTGCAATCTCCCAAATCCCTATGTCGTTGATCATGTGTGATTTTCTCGTGGTGCTTGATGTTTCGCAGGATAGTCAAGCCCCCAGATCATCAATTGAGTGTCTAGGTAAGATTGAGTGTATTTGTAAGATTATTGAAATTTATAAAGGTATAAAGGTTTTAATTTTGCAGATGATATTAAGATAGGTAGATTGGCAGATAATTTGGAATCAAAATCATTACAGAAAGACTTGGACAGCATACAGGCTTGGGCAGATATGTGGTAGATGAAATTTAATGCCAGTAAATTTAATGTATTACACGTAAGACGGTAAAATGTAGGTTTGAATACAAAATATGAGGTCTAAAAATTGAGAGTACAGCTTATGAGAAAGATTTAGGAGTTGTAGTGGACTCTACGCGATCAACTTCCCTACAGTGTTCAGAAGTCATTAAGAAGGCAAACAAAATTTGAGGTTATGTAGCACCCTTTTGTGTAGAGTATAAGTCCAAGGAGGTTCTGCGCAAGCTTTATTTCACACTGTGGTGAGGCCTCATCTGGAGTACTGGGTGTAGTTTTGGTCTCCAGGCTACATAAAGGACATAGCAGCATTAGAAAATGTCCAGAGAAGAGCAACTAGGCTGATTCCAGGGCTACAGAGGATGAAAATGAGCCTTTTAAGTTTAAGCAAAAGGAGATTAAGAGATGACAGGACTGAAATGTTTAAAATTATGAAGGGAATTAGTCCAGTGGATCGAGACTGTTATTTTAGAATGAGTTCATCAAGAACACAGGGACACAGTTGGAAACTTGTTAAGGGTAAATTTCACACAAACATTAGGAAATTGTTCTTTACACAAAGAACGATAGACACCTGGAATAAGCTGCCAAAGTAGCATGGTAGACAGTAGGGACTTTCAAAACTAGACTTGATGTTTTTTTTAAAAGAATTAAGTGGATAGGACTGGCGAGCTTTGTGGGGCTGAATGGCCTGTTCTAGTCCAGATTGTTCTAATGTTCTTAAAAAATTCAATTTATATTGAAATTGTATGCACTGAGTTAAAAGCTCATGTTTTGGAGTTCAGTTCGTACTGTATGGGGTTCGATTTGTGGTTCAAAAAATAGAAATTTAACTTCTCCACATTCAAACATGATATTACTTTTGTAGGAAGTGCGAACATTTTCTAAGGGTCTGGGGCACAGAAAAGGTTGTGAACCACTGATTTAAAGTATAATTTTGGCATTTTTGAAATCAGTTATTTTTTTCATAGTTGAGCAAAAACAAAACAAAAACTTGCCAAATGTGTCCAATTCAAAGCAGTTCTAATTTTAGAAATGCACTTTACACACCACTGAGACAAGTTGGCGAAAATAATATATCAGAAATAAATGGCTAAACCTTTCCTGAGGGAAGGACACATAAACCACATTGCTCTGTATGAAACATTCATGATTAAAGTTCTAGATTTGTAAGTAAAATAGATTAAAATTGAACTACAGTTTACAATACCTTGTGTGAGCTAATCTTACAACAAAAGGCAGACCACTGTGAAGTCACAAAATGCCAGTGTTCTAGCTCTGTACGTATTAGCTGATTAAAAAAGAGTTTATTTCTTTAAATCCAGTAAATAAAATTTTACCAGAAAAAAAAAATATCATGATTACTCTAATCTCTATCAATGCAGGACAGCAACATTCAGAAAGATACAATGGCTTTCAGTGACACGGCCATCAATGTTGTGTAGAGAGACTGTTAAAGAAATGAGGAGGGTGGTGGATTTATTTAAATCTGCTGGAGTTTCAGAAAAACAAGTGAAGTCTTTGTCAAAAGGAAATGGATATGCATCATAAGATGTGAATCAATTCTCAGGATTAACCGTTGAATACCATTGCAAGCTACTTGGGGACTTTTTTTTTTATGAATTTTAAAATAATGATTTATTCAACAACAAAGATCGTGGTGCAAATTAATTTATGTGTAACTACCTGAAATATCAGTGTTGCCCGGACATAAACTATGAGAGAAAGAGAAAGCTGTAATCCAGTGAGGCAATTAGATTGTTATCTAAATTAGTTGAGAAGAAAACTCTGTGTATACCTCTTGGTTTTAATGAGATTGCACTTAGGTTGCTACAAAATAATGTGTGGGCTAAATGTGTCTTCACTTCAGCCCCAGTACACTTGTGCTGACTGATGGGAATTGTAGTCCCTTTGTCTGCACAGGTTTTTGGGTTGTCCCCTCTTTCATTATAATCCCTCTCCCCAATGTGACATGTAGCCTATATTTGAAGTTGGACCAATGGCAACACAGCTGTCAAATTTTGTGAAAACAGCTCAGCCATTTTTGCAGCATTAGTAAACAAACACATCGACAAACAGACAAAGAAAACACACATCCAGACTTATGCTCCTTCTAAACTGTGTGAGTGCACAAATTGTGCACCTTTTTTTGCGTGCTGCGCAGGGCTTTTGAGCTGTAATCGTGCCTTTCACCCTTTGGAAACTCCACTATGGACCACTCTTACCCACCAGGGACCACTACTCCATCCCTCTTGATCATTCATGTGTTGGCTCTTTTCAGCACTCAATAATTTATGGGAAATTGAAGAAATTGGTCAGAAATTGTAAATACCAGCTTATGTATTAGATAAGATAATTTTCATCAAAAAAGCATGTAAAGTTTAAATCTGAAAGTTAACATTGTGTGCTTCGTGAGCTCACTATCCAGTCTTTATTTATACAATAAGAATGTGAACTCCTTTTTGAGACTAAGAGAATTAAGAAATCTAATTAAAGTAAGGAATTTAATTTTAGATCTAGTGTTCAGTGAATTGGTTGTGATGTGACAGACTCCCTCTTTGATATGTACTGTAATGTTACTTTGGTCATTTGTTCTTTATTGTGATTCTTGTGTCCATTCACTATATGAACCTTAATGTGGAAAGAGAGATTTTTGCAAGGTTCTATAATAAAAGACATTTACAGAATTAGAGATGGAGTGCGTTAAGACACTGTTTTGTTTAGTCACTTTTTTATGTCATACGCGTTTAGGAAGACAATTTATGAAATTGACTACAGCTATGAAAAGGAATCAATTTAGTTAATCATTTAGTTTTTTCTCAGAGCTAAAAGACTACATCAGTGTGATATGAGGAACTAAGAGCTACGAAATCCAGCATTGATTCTGCAACCTGTCACTCATAACTGTTGATATTTTATTCTAATAGGAAGGCCAAAACTGTACAATATTTCGATTACAAATGTACTGTGTGTTAAATAAACTGACAACAATTTCACAACTAACTTTAACAAAAGAACAAAGTACGGAAGCTGATGATTCAATTAAATTTAAAGGAAAAGATAAGGCAGAAGGAGGAATAATTCAAAATGAAAAGCCATTACCTGGCAAAGAACTGAAAGATCTGGAGCAAACAAAGGATATAAATAAGTCAAAGAAACACTCTTAAAAACAAATCCAGAAGGGAATCCTCATAGCATAAACCTAAAAACAAAAAGAAAGGTTAAAACCTGGAAATGGTTTAGTGCTTTATGAAAACCATTTCAGATTTGTAACAACACTGTAAAACTAGTCCAAGGGAGCTACTATTACACTTACTACAGTAAGTATACTGGTGAGGTGGTAAATTGACAGATCCTAAACCTAAGGAAAAAGCAAAGACCAGTAGATGAAGTTTAGTGAGTGTGCAAGAATAATCATAAAATAGGCAGGAATCTGAAAGTTAAACTATATAATAAGTAACACGTTTGAAAACCAAACCAAAATTCTAAAAGTCAGAGTCCAAGAAAATGTTGCAAAAGAAGGCCCTAACTGATCCTTTTCCTAACTATAATAATTTGTATAGAATTTCCGAGATCTTAGCATATCCAAAAGCTTGAGTTGTTGTCTTAAATAGTTTCTGCATGCTGACATCACATATGAAATGAATGTCAGATCACTTGCTAGCAATGGTCGCCATTGGTACAGCAACATAGCAATGGCTTTAAAAACGTGGATGAACAAACCTACAAAAAAATAAACAAATGCCACTGTGAAATGAAAATAAAATAACAATAATTTAAATCAAAATAAAAATATGCAAAATGACATTCTTATACTTTCTCATAAAACCAAGAAGCAAAAGTCAAAACTGAGAAGCCTAAACAAAACCCACTAAAAGAGCAACTCAGGAAGGCGAGAGGCCGGTACCGTGTCAAATCCCTTTTTTATTACCATCAAGTGACTGCAGTTTTAGTAGCTGCAACATCTTAGAGCCATAGACCAAATGAAGGCCTCAACCTATTTAACTCTGAACTAAATTGTAAACATTAAGTAGTGAGAAGTCAAGGAAAATGAGACCTTTTATTGGCAAACTAAAGGGATTACAATATGCAAGCTTTCGAGGCAAATCAGGCCCCTTCTTCAGGCAAGGTAACCTTCCATGAAGAAGGGGCCTGAGTTTGCTTAGAAAGCTTGCATATTGTAATCTGTTTAGTTAGCCAATAAAAGGTGTCATTTTGCTTGAGTTCTCACTACATTCATAATGGCTAACATGGTAGAACACCCCAGTACTATAAATATTAAGTAGAAATTGAACAGTGTAACAAAATGTAACAAAAAAGTGACAAAATGAATGGAAACAGGACAAGACCATGGAAACAACATAACATCATTAGCTTAACAATTTGCTTATTTCATACACATTTTGTTGCAATAACTTAGCCATTCTTATTGAAAAAAAGTTAAAACTCAAAACTCAGTAGGATGGTGACCATGATGTCACATATGCATTAAGGTGCACAGCAATGATTTCCGTGTCTTGTCAAGAGCTGTAGCTAGTTAAGCAGGCTAGTGACATCAGCAGCTCACAACACTCAAATTAACATAAAGGACAAGATAATTAAGTTAAATTTAATGAGACTTTTGCTGATGTTGGTGTGAGTAGGGCTATGATTATAGGTATGTCCCTAAAAAAATGTTAACCCAGCTATGGCTGTCTGTCTTGCTTCATCACAGGGTGGAAAGATCCCCATTCGCTGGACTGCTCCAGAAGCAATTGCTTTCCGTAAATTCTCTTCAGCCAGCGATGTGTGGAGCTATGGCGTTGTCATGTGGGAGGTGATGTCTTATGGGGAAAGGCCTTACTGGAATTTGACTAACAGAGATGTAAGTGGCATCTAGTCTTTTAGGTATAATAAATGCATAGATAGACCATAGACCTTTTTAAACATATTTTTTATCTTTATGGCAGCTTTTCATAGAACTTCGTAAATCTTTTCTAATTTTTATGCAAGATATAGCATGTTACCTTTGAGATTACTTGCATGATGACAATGCTGAGGAAGCGGGAAGACACTCAGTCTTACAGGCCATCCTTTAACTTTCAGTAGTCCTCCACAGCTCCAGCCATTAGCCCAGGTTACAGCAGGGTGCTATTTAGTTGTATAAGCTACCCATCAGTGTTGATGACTTTTTGAACATCTACTCCTTTTTTGTCCCCTGTAGGTGATCAAGTCAGTAGAGGAAGGATATCGTCTGCCCACCCCCATGGGCTGTCCAGCTACTCTTCATCAGCTGATGCTGGATTGTTGGCAGAAAGACCGCAATGAGAGGCCCAGGTTCTGCCAGATTGTGACTGTTTTTGACAAGCTTATCCGTAACCCAGATCATCTGAAAGGTGCAGAGACTCTTGGCCGGTAAGATATTCATCTTAGTTTGTGCCCTGCTAGTAATAAAGTTAAGTATTCATGGTTAAGATTTAAAGTTCTTTTGAGATATAATGGATTTGAACCAAATACAGAGCACCAGTCCTTTCCTTTTTCATCCCCAGTTGGAAATGAAAATAAGTAAGTTTTAAATATGGCAGGCAACCAAAACCAATTCAATCTAGCAAACCCATGAAAAATTTCTCATGCCAGCTGAGTGTGCCCTGTGCCTTGCTGTTTATTTTAATTGTTTCTGACTTTAACAGAGGGGCAGGTGGGTTTAAAACAAATGCATTTTTGGAATGGTAGGGGGTCCAGTCTTCACTATTTCTGTGGGAGGCACATATTTTACATTACACCAGTGTCTAACATTGGATCAGACTGCCAGATGTTTAGGGAATGAGAGCAGAGAGCCTCTAATGGGTTGCTTTTCTCTTGTTTCGAGCTGAGAATCTGAAAGCATGTAAGTCCCGAACAGTTCAAAAAATGTCCTCTAGATTGGAGTAAACCTTTAAACCCTAGTTAGATATAAGGAAAAGCACAGCATCTTTCGAAAATAAAAATATTTATTTTCTCAAAATGCCCCGTTGCTCAAAAGAAGTTCTGTGGAGCAATAAAGACAAAAGGAAGTTACCTAAACAGTAAAGGAATTCATAGCAGATACGATCCCAAAACATAATTCAATAGTAAATACACACAGAGTAGAAGGTCAGAAGTCATGAAATTCACAAAAGCAGTAAACACAACAAAACTCACCAACTCCAGGGAGCATTCACAACAAATCACCAGGAACTGTGGGACACCCTTTGAATTTCCTGGGTGGAGAGAAGTTCTTGACAGTCATTGACAGATGGCCCCACTCCTTGGGGGCAACATCCCCAAAACACATGAAACATAACACAGGCGATTTACATAAATAGATAGAAAACAAAGGATAATGCACATAATCAATAAACGTAACGTTAACATAAATACAAGAGTCAAGTATGAACAAAACAAACTTAAACATGGGTCCTTGCTGAAATATAACAACTATAACACCAGTAACATGGCATGTGTTTCTTGCTGCCCTGCCACCATTACAGGCGTTGTGACCGACGTCAGTTTCTGCAGCAGTATGGATGGCAGATCTGACATAATCACTCAAATGGACCACACTGATGTCACTCCCTCTTTGTTGTAGACACTTAAGAGTGACCTGATCGCAGATAGTATTCTACTTTGCCAGTTTGCTGAAGCCTTGCCTGCTGTTTGGACACGTCCTCTAATGGCATTTGAGACATTCTAGACAACTGACAGCTAAGTATGTCCCCGATCTTGGATAGTAATCTAGTTTGCCAGTTTGCTGAAGCTTTGCCTGCTGTTTGAAGACAGCTGAATATCTTAATTCATAGCAGCAGTCCATGCTGACACACAATGTGCTTGTCTACAACAAGCCAACATTCTCTAATGACATTCGAGACATTCTAGACAACTAAGTATGTCCTTTGTCTTGCTGTCACATAAATTTTGAATTAACACCTTTTATTATTTTACTTCATAGTTTTAAAGAACAGAATGCATTAACAAAACACAATAATATCAAAACAAATAAATACAATATGTTTCCCAATACTCAGTAGACTCAGTAGAGAACTTGGCGACAAAAGAGCTACATCTAAAGTGTTTTTTTTGCATAAAATAAAATGGCAAATTAAGTTAAAAGGTTAAACACAGCCCATCCAGATTACTTTACAATTACATTAATAAATTTGTACCATCCATCCATTATCCAACCCACTTTATCCGAACTACAGGGTCACAGGGGTTTGCTGGAGAAAATCCCAGCTAACAAAGAGCGCAAGGCAGGAAACAAACCCTGGGCAGGGCGCCAGCCCACCACAGGGCACACTCACACACACTAAGCTCACACTAGGGCCAATTCGGAATCACCAATCCACCTAACCTGCATGTCTTTGGACTGTGGGAGGAAACCGGAGCGCCCGGAGGAAACCCACGCAGACACGGGGAGAACATACAAACTCCACGCAGGGAGGACCCAGGAGGCGAAGCCGGGTCTCCTAACTGAGAGGCAGCAGTGCTACCCACTGCACCACCGCGCCAACCTAAATTTGTACTAATTTCTAAAAATATTTTCAAATGATCTTTTAAGGAATTACATTTTTGTCCAATTTGAGATACTTTCCCACTGAGTTATAGGTGGTGGATTAGGATTCCTCTAGTTGATCATAATCAGTCTTTGAGCAGGGAGTGTTTTAGAATTAAGGCATAAAGATGACCTGACCAGGTGTTGTTTCCAGGCAGATATCACTGGGTAAGAGTCCATCAAACAAGCTTTTACATTTTTGGCAAGCTGCAATGCCTCACTGCACAAGCTGCATCACTAGTCAGATGGCAGAATATCAAAATGGCATACCTTTGGGAAAGCACGCAAGCTATAACTGGAGTTTCCTCATTCCAGAAAACGTGAATTTTTCCATCACTATAGTGTTGACTGTGAGGTGGTGGGCTTGTGGCAATGCCTCGACAGAGAACAGAGGACTGAGTGGTCTCTTTTATTCATCCTCATGTGACTTGCAATATGGACAGCACACCTGAGAGATTAGTGATGGTAAGAGGGCCCTGACCCTTAGCTTCAACATTTAGAAAGAGTTAAGGATAAAAATAATCTAAAAAATAAAATTGCAATATTCTTCATCTGTCTTTTAAATGTTTCAGCTTCATTTCATGTTATTTATCTGTTCTGCACACCAAGGACCTTGTTTCAACCCTCAGATTGCATCTTGCCTGTTTGCTTGTTGTTTTTTTTTTGCCAATCATGCAAAAACAGTTGATTGAAATTTTGCATTTAGGTTGCTGTTGGTCAACTTAAAACTTAAAACCTACATGGTGTTTCAAAGATTTCATCTGGTAGAGAGGTTGCAATGGGTAGCCCAAATCAAAAATTGTACATTATTTCAAAATAGCTGAAGTGATTTTAATGCATGTATAATAATGCTGAAGCAACTTCAAATTCAGGCTACATGGCATTTAAAAAAATGAATCAGGATTTGTTGTTGTAATGGGCTTGCAGGGCAAAGAAAAGTATCACTACAAGCACCTTCAGTTGAATTTTTTAAAATTTTGCATGCAAATTACTGTTAATGTAACAAACTTTAAGGCCCCACATAATTTACAATTCCGCATTATCAGACCAAAATGTTTTAGCCAGTAGTAATTAATTTGGCATACTGTTTATGTCAAGCCTAGTCTTGTGGGGCCAGACGTGATTCTCAAACGAGAATGCATGTTTGAGGACGACCTGCTAAAAAGTGTGTAGTGAATAACAGAGAAATCCTGTGCTACAAAGGCTACACCCACAGTCCGTGAAGTTTACAAGGAAAGAGCAAAAGAATCGGAACAAAATATTTTACGCTGACAGAAAATAAAAAGCTTAAATCACTGTTATCAATTCAGAGACTCAAGTAGCACAAACGAACTGAAGCTTAATAATTCATTTATACATTGGAATGAGTGTGACGACAGAGAAGACAGACAGGAACACACGGAGACCACTGCAGCAACTTGAGTCTACACGTTTAAAACGTGCTTCTGTCTGCTAGGATATCTTTCTGTCATTTTTGAGTGCTGTGCCACTATATGGGAGAACAACAGCAAACAGAGTTTGGATAAGCATCGTGGTCTTTGGATATGCAACACGTTAAAATGCCACAACTAATTTCTCATGGCATGTTTGCATTCCTAATTAAACAGTAATGTTAACTTCCTTTAGTTCTTAAAATGATTAATTTAGTTATTAGTCAGTCAGAAGGTGGGTGCTGTGCAGTCTTGTCCATGCTTAACTCGTATCATAAGACAGATTTGTTGATTTGTGTGTTTTGAGTACTGCATCTCCTGTGTCTCTTCTTAATTAGATGTCTTAGCGGCAGTCCAACTGACGGAGTGTGTCGCATTGTTTACTTCCAATGCATATTTTACTCTTCATATTTTCATGACTAGAGCTGCCAGTTCTTTCGACCTCACATCGACTCCCACAGTATTGTTGTAACTGAACAACAGAGAGCCGACACGGCACCTATGACGACGTTTCATTCATGATTACCAATTGTCCATTGAAGCACCAATGTATAATCTGATGCAACAGAAAGGTTTTTTCTTCCAAATGGTTATGCTTATTTCTAAAAAGTGCAATGTGCTCTTCTCCCATGAGACACAAATTATATTTGTAATAGGGTTGTTTTAGGAGACTGTAGACAATTCATGGTAATCAACAACAACAACAACATTTATTTATATAGCACATTTTCATACAAACAGTAGCTCAAAGTGCTTTACATAATAAAGAATAGAAAAATAAAAGACACAATAAGAAAACAAAATAAATCAACATTAATTAACATCGAATAAGAGTAAGGTTCAATGGCCAGGGGGGACAGAAAATCAGAAGTTTGCTGTTTGTTGGACCAGGTTAACCAAAGCACGTCTGATCTTTTCAGTTTAAAATCACCTTCCCTTTAGGTGTTGGATTGGTTTAGAAACGTGACACTCAGAGAAGTGTCTAATTATTCCTCCCCAGTTTTAAACAACATTCACTCACGGTTGTCTCCAGATGTATGTCCATTATACATTGTGAAAGAAGCTATATAGCGCCCGACCCAGCACAGACTTACGCAGAGGCATGTGTAAAAATCACACAGGCTTTATTAGTTTTCTTCAGCCATGGGGCACATCTTCCCCGTGTCCCACAGGCCCAACACAGTCCCAAAAGCACAAAACACAAACAACTCTCCACCTCGCTCCACCACTCCTCCCAGGCAACCTCGTCCTCTTGCTCCCAATTCTGGCCATTGAGTGGTGGAGGCTGGCCCGTTTTATAGCCCACCCAGAAGTGTTCCAGGTGTTTGACCACCTGGTCCCAATTTCGCCTCTGGGTGGGGCTGATGACTCGTCCAGCCAGGTTGAGTCTCGGCAGCACCCCCTAGCGGCCACCCCAGCTCCCATCCAGGTTGTGGAGGACTCCATGTCCCATGGGGCCATGCAGGAGACTGGGAAACGAACATCGGCCAGGGAGGCTGCCACCAAGCGTCCCGGGGGAGGTATTGAGCTGCCCATGGTGGCTCCCCCGGAACGTATGCAGCAGGGGCGTCCCGGCTGGGCATGGGACCCGGCTGTCCATCACAACATCTGGCTTCAGCAAGATTAGGTTTGGCCCTACTTACAGTGAAGGCTACCTTCACTCACTGATTTAATGGAAATGATGGCTTATGGACTGAATGTTGTGTGGTGTGGTGTGGTGGGGGACCAACGTAAAGATCATGCACCATTCAAAAAGGTCATGTCTACCATCACAAAATGGTAATGCAATTTAAAATCTAGGCTGCATTGAGTTTCCAGAATTCCAGTAGGGGAGTTGTAAAACGGGAGAACCACCACAAGAAACATGCATTACTCCAAAACATATGAGCAGATGTTCATGAAATTGTTAATTTATATTATAGTTAACCCAACCTGACATACAGAGTGTGTATGGAGTTTTATTAGTGTTATCATTAATAGGGGTTCAATATAGGGAACGACACAAAAATGGTAGTTTTGCCACACTTAAATGCCATTTTATAAAATTCAATTGCACCACAAATCATCAATTTGCTAATATGAAATTAACATCTATTCATGAGACCATACTAAACCAGCAAATACACAGAAGCAGCGTTCAAGGAGTTCCTGCAGTTATGGAATTCAATCATGTAGAAAAATAACAAATTCTTAATGCATGAGAGCAAAAATTGATAGGTAGTGGAGATGATGGATGGGACACTAAGATTTCTGCCAGCAGCATTTAAAACAACACATAAATACTAACTTTCTTATTTTAGCCTATTATACAAGTATACCTGGGCAATACTGGGTACTCTGGCTAGTTAACAAATCAAGGAAGAATTAGTGAACATAACCAGAAAAAGGAGAAATATTGATAGTGGCACTCCAGTTAACCACTGAAAAGGAAGGGTAAGGTACAGATGAAAGTAACAAAGCAAATCTTGAATTTTATAATTTAAACAGAAAATCAGAAACATCTAGTAGTTTTATTTTTCCCTAGCAACTTAACAAACAGCTAACAGAATAAGAAGGCAGCCCTTCTAGCCTCTCCACTTCCACAGCCAAGTGGTTCAAATAAAGTAGAACAGTGTGACTGGGTATAGTGAAGTGCATGATTGAATAAGGAACTTTTTTAGACTACTGAGATGGGAACGGACCCCAGCTAGTTTGAAATATCTTTAATTACACATAGTTGGATCGCTGCAGCCCTTAGTTCTCAATGGGGAAGTCCCTGTCAGTGCTGCCAGTCTGCCTGATAAGCATCCGGCATGCAATAAGAATTAAGAAGCCCGACCTTCTGAGCAAACTTCAGAGTTTACAAGCTGCAGACATTATCTATTCTGTGCACTCCGACTGGCAGTACTGCGTCTGCTGATAACTTCGCTGTCTTGTTCAGAACAGCATAAGCAGATTACCACCAAAAAAGGGCCAGTTGGCCCGCCTGAGCTCCTTCTGTTCGATGCAAGTTTGATCTGCTGGAAGCCAGAAAAGAGAAAGATGGAAAGGAAAGACAAATAGGAATGCAGAGCTTAGGACATGACCAGCATGTTAGGGGGGTAGTGTGTCAAATGATATTACGTTCTTTTGGTCGATAGGAGGCAGAAGTAAGGAAATATAGCAGGCGTACCTGCTGCTTATCTTAGCTGTTGAAAGGTGTAAAAAACTAACCCATTGGAGTCCAGTTTTTTCACTCAGCAGGCCTGCTTTTGCCTTTGCAAATATTGGGAAAATGTTATACAATGAATAATTAGTATTAGCAAAGTTTATGTTTACCACTATTACAAATACCAAATCCTTTATTTTACTATATAAATAGATGGCCAGTTTTAATTGTACTGCAGTTCCTTCTATGTGTTCTGTTTTCCTTTCACATACAGTTGTGCTTGAAAGTTTGTGAACCTTTTAGAATTTTCTATATTTCTGAATAAATATGACCTAAAACATCATCAGATTTTCACTCAAGCCCTAAACGTAGATAAAGAGAAACCAGTTAAACAAATGAGACAAAACTATTATATTTGGTAATTTATTTATTAAGGAAAATTGCGAGTGACAAAAGTATGTGAACCTTTGCTTTCAATATCTGGTGTGACCAACCCCTTTGCAGCAATAACCACAACTAAACATTTTTTATCCCATTCCTCCGTGCAGAACAGCTTCAACTCTGGGATGTTGGTGGGTTTCCTCACATTATCTGCTTGCTTCAGGTCCTTCCACAACATTTCTATTGGATTAAGGTCAGGACTTTGACTTGGCCATTCCAAAACATTAACTTTATTCTTCTTTAACCATTCTTTGGTAGAACGACTTGTGTGCATAGGGTCATTGTCTTGCTGCATGACCCACCTTCTCTTGAGATTCAGTTCATGGACAGATGTCCTGACATTTTCCTTTAGAATTCTCTGATATAATTCAGAATTCATTGTTCCATCAATTAAGGCAAGCCATCCTGGCCCAGATGCAGCAAAACAGGCCCAAACCATGATGCTACCACCACCATGTTTCACAGACGGGATGAGGTTCTTATGCTGGAATGCAGTGTTTTCCTTTCTCCAAACATAACGCTTTTCATTTAAACCAAAACGTTCTATTTTAGTCTTATCCACCCACAAAACATTCTTCCAATAG
Organism: Polypterus senegalus; assembly: GCF_016835505.1. Taxonomy (NCBI): domain Eukaryota; kingdom Metazoa; phylum Chordata; class Cladistia; order Polypteriformes; family Polypteridae; genus Polypterus; species Polypterus senegalus. The sequence goes on from NC_053159.1 coordinate 33,839,182, forward strand.
CCTTCTGGTTTGTCCACATGATCATTAACAAACTGCAGACGAGCAGCAATGTTTTTTTTGGAGAGCAGTGGCTTTCTCCTTGCAACCCTGCCATGCACACCATTGTTGTTCAGTGTTCTCCTGATGGTGGACTCATGAACATGAACATTAGCCAATGTGAGAGAGGCCTTCAGTTGCTTAGAAGTTACCCTGGGGTCCTTTGTGACCTCACCGACTATCACACGCCTTGCTCTTGGAGTGATCTTTGTTGGTCGACCACTCCTGGGGAGGGTAATAATGGTCTTGAATTTCCTCCATTTGTACACAATCTGTCTGACTGTGGATTGGTGGAGTCCAAACTCTTTAGAGAAGGTTTTGTAACCTTTTCCAGCCTGATGAACATCAACTCTTTTTCTGAGGTCCTCAGAAATCTCCTTTGTTCGTGCCATGATACACTTCCACAAACATGTTATGAAGAGCAGACTTTGATAGATTTCTGTTCTTTAAATCACACAGGGTGCCCACTCACACCTGATTGTCATCCCATTGATTGAAAACACCTGACTCGAATTTCACCTTCAAACTAACTGCTAATCCTAGAGATTCACATAATTTTGTCACTCACAAATATGAAATATTTGATCATTTTCCTCAATAAATAAATAAGTATAATATTTTTGTCTCATTTGTTTAACTGATTTCTCTTTATCTACTTTTAAGACTTGAGTGAAAATCTGATGATGTTTTAGGTCATATTTATGCAGAAATATAATAAATTCTAAAGGGTTCACAAACTTTCAAGCACCACTGTATGCCATTAATAATTCTGAGGAAAGGAACAGGATATTCAGGTTATAACCTGTATGGTCAGACATGTGATTCAGAGCTTATGTCACTCTCAGGCATTTGAGTCATTTCTGCCAGTGCATGAGATTATGTTTATTTTAAAACAGAAACGTCAGTAGACATCTTGAGTGAATCTCGATATGCGGTGCAAACATGACTTTTTTTATGTGGGTTATTTCATTTCAGACACTGATGCCACTGTTTGATTTTTGTCTTTTACACTAAAGTTTGTTTACCTTTCAGAAATCGTGTTGATCCTTTCCCTAAATGAATTGCTTTATGGCTCACTTTCATTGCACTTGTACAACATTAATCACCTGTAGAGATTACATCTAACTGACTGAAGGTGCTGTGACTTCCCTGTAGGTTAAACTACCCGTTAACAAACAAGCACGTCCCCGACTTCACCTCCTGTCGCACAGTGGATGACTTTTTGGATGGCATTAAAATGGGTCGCTACAAAGAAAACTTTGCCGCTGCTGGATACCTGTCACTGGGGCACGTAATGAAAATGAATCTCGAGTAAGTAGCCACCGGTGATTTATTCCTTAAACGGACTTTATGCTCTGTTGCAAGAGAGGTTTTAAATCTCACACTGTAGACCTGGGCACATAAATCTCCTGATTCTGTTATGTATAGGAGAGGCTGGCCATATATCAATGGTTAGTAAAGCAAAAATATATAAAATGACTGAAAATACACAGGGAGAAAAAAAAGGGTCATCCAGGAAAGTGCAAACTTACAGGCTGGATGCAGCACTTCCCTGAACTTAAGATCATTTCTTTTTAACCTCATTCAATGCTTTAACGCACTAAATGCCAACTTTGCCGTATAAATTGGTGTCACATTATTTTTACTTTATGCACTTAATCCAGTCTTGTACCACAGAAAGCATCTGCAGTGGGGGTATGGTGTGGAGGTCCAGGGAATACTGGATGGACAGAGACGGAGGATCTGAGTTCTTTAGTGTTATTAAGATGATTCAAAGGTGGCTCATTCAAAGTTAATTTACAGTACATTTTCTACAAATCAAGATGCCACATTTGCATCAAGCATTAAAATTAGACCTGTCTCATCATAAAATGGATTTGAAAAAATGTCTAACGACAAGAAACAGTAAAAGTTTCCATTTGTTTTTACCCACTTGAACACAGCATCCCCAGTTACTCTCCCTTTACTATCTTCTGAGAATATATAAAGCATACAATATAAATAAAATTGTGCTTCATTCTGTTTCATTGTGGCATGGCGATATCTCATATTTTGTGTGCGTGTTTATTTTTCACATTCCTCAGTATTTTCCTTGTAATGCATGCAATGCCATTAGATGCCATTAAGAGCACATAATGCTGAGTGTTGATTGGTATTGAGAACTTGCATTGCATGTGTTTAATGGCCCTGACTTTTGAAAAATTGAGGGCATTGCTTTAATAAAAATATGATGGCATCAATTTGTTGTAAATGTATGAGCTTGTACACTGGACAATGACAATCCTATTTGCCGAAACCAACGAGTATCATGCCACCATGGCCATTGTCCAGCTAAATCTTGTTCAGTTATTTTAAAATATCTCTCCTAAATTTATTTTCCTGATTAGGGTCATGGTGTATGTAAAATATAACATCACAAAATATAACAGGGAGTGATGAGTAAAAGATCTATGTTTCCCTTCATATAGATGAGTTTTTTTTTTTAATTTTTTGGAGTTTCTAAAGGCTTTTTGGGGAGTAGAGAGAAAGGACCACTCCTCCTTAAGGGTTTATCAGTATCGTACACCCATTTTAGTCCTGCGTGCTTTTATTGTTTATGGAAACTAGGGGGCTTCGACAACCTTCCCCCCCCCCACTTGTGCTACATTGTGAAGAGGGTGCTGAACGCACCCCAAGGAGATGCAGTCACTCATCCAAAACCCCTCTTAAACAATAATTCAATGGGAAACAAATTCAGGGTTTTTTTTTACCTTCTCTTTGCTTGATCAGCTGCTGCTGCTGTGCCACATGGTCTGCATCTCGTGTGGTGTTTCGAACATTTAAAAGCCTGTACAGCAGCTGTCCTTTTGTCTCACTGCCTTGTCTCTCTTCTCCCCCAGACATCCTCAAACACTATTCGATCTGTTCTCGCTGTTCCATTATTTCACAGAGTAATATTTTCTGTTTGTTTGCGCTAATGTGATCTTTACTATCATTTTTTTGGGACTTTCGAATTTTCCTACTTCCACTATCTCTAACCTGCTCTGCATGTGTATTTCACCAACGTTTTTGAATTCTTTACAACGTTCTACTTTGTCATCTACTCTTTGTCTTTATCCGGCCCCAGGCGTGATTAAATCTCTTGGCACAAAGTCTAGTCTCATGGGACGTGAAAGTGTCTCTCTGAGAAAGTCACGTCTTGTCTCTCTGAACAGGTCTTGTCCCGAGTTTTCTTTATATAATAGAGAGATGCAATATTGTTAATGATGACCCATGATGAGACAAAACATGTAATTGAGTGAAGCAATAATATTGTTGTACAAAGCTGAGAACATAAAAATGATCTGCAATCTCCCAATTCAAACTCCCCATTTCAGACACCGTGTCTTGAGCTTGCAGGAAGGCACACGAGAGGCTTTGAAGTCAGATGGAAGAAGGTTGTATGGTCTCATTTGTCTAATATTTAGCTTTTTTGAGCATCACACTAAACATCGTGTTTGTACACTGCATGTTATATGAGAAAAAGATCAACATTCCTACTGTAAAGCATGGTGGTCACAGTGTCATGCTGTGGGTATGCTTCTCTGCAGTAGGCCCTGGAATGCTTGTGTGGGTAAAATGAATGCAGAAAAATATGAGGGCATGCTGGAAGAAAACCTAATGCAGTCTACAAGAGACCTGGGCCGTGGAACAAGATTTGTTTTGCCAGTGAGACAAAGCTAATAGGGGCCTGTGTACACAGACTCAAGGCTGTCATGGCTGCCAAAAGTGCATCTATAAAAAGCTGACTTGGAAAAATGTGAATACGTATGCCATCAGTTATTTTGTGTTTTATATTTGTAATTAACTTAGTCCACTTTGCAGAGATCTGTTTTCATTTTAATAGTAAAGAGTTTTTTTCCCCATAGATCAGTTTAAAAAAATCCAAGTTAATTCACTGTGATTGAATGTTGTGTAACAATAAAATGTGAAAACTTCTAAGAGGGTGAACACTTTTTGGAGGCTCTGTAGATAAATAGGTAAGGAGCTATATAATAGATAAATTGATGTATAGACTGTATTTTGCGAACATTATAATTATGCATTTTTCATGAAATAAAATGACCCACTCTATGAAAAAAAATGAGAGCTTACTTTAGCACATTTACTATTTAATGCTCATACTGTATATACAGGTATGCATACTCTTAATTCTGATTTTTAGACAGAATTAGTTAATTAAATATCATTACGTATTATGGTAAAAATTTTTCAGTAGACAATGTTTCAATATTATGTGAACCCAAATCCATAACAAATACATTTTTCACTACTTTTTGTCATTCACTTCAAAGACCATGTCATAATTGTAAAAGTCAATTATTATTTGAATGTTATCATTTTATGATTTAATTATAATATTAAATTTTTAACAAACAGACACGCATTTCAGCAATATGAAGCAATACTTTGGCTCATATATTGCATTGCAGCTGGTCCTAACATTTATAGCATTCAAAAAATCAAAGTTGCTGTGTAGAAGGTGATCACATTAACACCAGGATTTGGATTATTATTATATTTGACTTGTGTAAGATGTAATTAATAAAGAAATATGATTCTAATAATAATAATAACTTCTTTCATGATTTTGATATGATGACAAATCAAATATTTCTGTCTGAATTTGTCATCATTTTCTTTACAGCAAAATAGTGTGATGTTTCGAATTGTGGTATGTATTTCAGCTCATAAATTGAAGATTTATTTCAAAAACAAAAAATTGTGGATTTAATAATGAAATAATATTCTCAAGAATGTGAAACTATTTCATAACACTGAGATACTACCTCATAATAATGAGATAATTATCTCAATAGCATTCTTTTTCACAAAGTCAAGATATGAATACTTTCAACCACACAATGAGTTTTTTTTTCCTTAATAACAGAACAGTTTGTCTTTATAATGAGATATATTTGTCACTGTGATAAAATACAGTGATAATAAAGATGCAATTACAAAATTATAATAAGATATTTACCTCAAGAATAAGAAATGTACTGATGAAAAATGATACATACCTTAAAATGAGATCATGTTTCCTGCTTACCCTTTATTTATGTTATAAAATACAATGCCAGGTCATAATTATGACATTGCACATTGTAAAGACACAAAGAGAGCAGAAAATGGTTTGGGGAACTGCCCCCCTATGTTATACAGCGTACAATGAAACACAAATCACAATTTCAAGAAATGGCTCCAGAATAATGTCTAGTTCTGCGTCCAAAAAAGGGACAACTAAAGAGGAAAGGTGCTGGGCTTTTATAGTAGCCGGGAAGTAAGAGGTGGGGTCCAGTAATTGAGGTCGGAAGTGACCTCAGTATGAGGCGTGGTTAGGAAAGGGAAGCAGGAAGTGGAGGAAATTGATGCTGTTTTTTCTTAAGGAGATCTATAGGATAGGAAGAGGAAAGGTTAGTGCTCTTCGAAAAAACCTGCTCTTGTGTTCCACCCTCGGGTAAGCCCTTAGCCATCCAAGTGCACAGGTGTGACAACATATATGAGGCTTGGAGATGAGGTCCCATGACTCCATAAGACTGGCTTACCCATACACTGATTATGTAAAGTTTACATATTCTTGCTATGTTTAGCATTATTTTTTTTTTTTCCCAAGTTCACAACTTTCCTCCCAAAGATGTAGAGGTTAGTTGCGTTTAGTGAGTGTACACAGTGATGTACTGGCATCCCATTCAACACAGGTGCCCACCTTGTGACAAATGTTACCAGGATAAACGCTGGCTCTTATGACCTTGAATTGAATTATGTGTGTATGAGAATGTTATGTTAAACTCATAAACGGTAACATCTCTCAGATGTAGAATGATTTAAGGCTTCTTGTATGAACTTGACTGATGTGTGTTGTTCAGTGTTCACATTTCTTTTATAACATTTGTTTAGACCAAAAACATGTGGGCAATGGTCAAAGCCCTAAGCAGTGAAATAAATCTTGATGGACTTCCCAGATGTTCAGGGCAGACAATGAAATTATTTTTTTATGCAGATAGAAACCAAATGCAATCATAGAAGAAGACTACTGCCAGTGAGGGCGAGGAATACAGTAATCCCTCGCTATATTGCGCTTCAACTATTGCGGCTTCACTCTATCACGGATTTTATATGTACGCATAACTAAATATATAACGCAGATTTTTCGCTGCTTCGCGGGTTCTGCGGACAATGGGTCTTTTTACTTCCTGTACATGCTTCCTCAGTTGGTTTGTCCAGTTGATTTCATACAAGGGACGCTATTGGCGGATGGCTGAGAAGGTAACCAATCAGAGCACGCAGTTAAGTTCCTGTGTGCTGAATGCGGTGTTAACCAGGAAGTCTCGTCTCGCTCATTCAGCAACAACGTGTTTCGCTGTGTAAACAGTTAACTTTTGTGCTCTTTTGTGTTTATCTTTGTGCATAGTCAAGCCCTTCATTATGGCTCCAAAACAATCTGCTCCTGCTACTGCTTCAGGGTCTGTGCCCAAGCGCCAACGGAAGATGTTAACGATTGCCGAAAAGGTAAACGTTTTAGATTTGTTGAAGGAAGGGAAAAGCTACACCGCTGTAGGACGCCATTACAGCATCAATGAGGCTACAATTCTTTTTATTTAAAAAGTAGGAAAGGAATATAAGATCTACGGCCGCAGTGTCGTTTTAACCAGGGTGCAAAACGAGTTGTAAGTGGATGTAATAAGGCAGTAGTCTGGATGGAATCTGCTTTAGGGATTTGGATTGAAGAAGAATAACGGCGGTGCTACACAGTTGCCTGAAGTGACTCCTTTAGAAGAGCTGTAACGCTCTCCTTTGTTGTGCAGTAAAATTAAACTCATTGTTATCGGACAAGTCATTGTGTCATTGTTGGTGAGTAACCATAATTCATTTTCTACTTACAGTACTTAGTACATGTATGTAGTTTAGTGTCACTGTACACACATTTACTGTATACAATTCTTTTCTTTTCTTGCATTGTACGTATTTATTGCTGGTGGCCTGTCTATCGTAATGGCTGTAACATATGTGATATCGGAGACACTCGATATCTTTAAAATAATATTTAGGTTTTACTGTATATAAACACTGCGGTGGGTTGGCACCCTGCCCGGGATTGGTTCCTGCCTTGTGCCCTGTGTTGGCTGGGATTGGCTCCAGCAGACCCCCGTGACCCTGTATTTGGATTCAGTGGGTTAGAAAATGGATGGATGTATATAAACAGTGTGTTTATATACATAATTTCAATAAATCTTACCTAATATCTAAGAGAATACAAAGGGATTATGCTGTATAACTGTGCAGGGAATATTTATAAACAGTGTGGGAGAGTTTATAAGGGCTTAAAATATATAAAAATAACCATACAAACATATGGTTTCTACTTCATGGATTTTCACCTTTCGTGGGGGTCTGGAACGCAACCCCACGATCGAGGAGGGATTACTGTATTATACATTACTGTAAGCTCACAGTTTAGATGTTCTGTAAATGTTTACTCTAATTTAAATGATGTATACCATCAATATAGTGGCCAAGTTTCAATTCACATACAGTTTCACAACACTGACATTAAAATTTGTTTTGCTGATGATTTGCAATTTGGCAAAACTTTGATATCAAGATTTTGATGAATCTCAACGTTTTAGACCTCCCTGACTTTCTCGTATATGAAATGTAGGGAAAGTATTGAAATCCTCCACAAATTCAATTTCGATGATTTTGATGAATCTTGACATTTTAGACCTCCCTGAGTGAGAAAATACCATTTTTGGAATTATGTCTGTGTGTCTGTGTTTGTGTGTTCATTATGTATGTATAAACACGATAACTTGAGTACACTTTCAGTTAGGTCAACCAAATTTTGCATAACAGTATTAGGTACCAAACGTGGATTTCTGTCAACTTTTGGGACTATTTCCATTAACCGGAAGTGGTACTTTACCTTTTATTGTTCACCTGTTTGTTTCTGCAGCTGCATAATGCCCCTTAGGAATGAAAAAATCCAAAAAGAAATCTTCTTATCTTTTTGGTTTTTCGTACACAACAATGAGATCAGAAAGACATAAAATGCAGACATTTTCTGTTGTCTCCAGCTTCTCAGATTTTTCTCCTTGTAATTTGAAACTGTTTGCATTGTGTGCTCAGTAATATATGGTTAAATATATGACCAATCGTTGGTGGTAAAAGAGCACTTTCCTATGATTACAAAACTGCAGTCCTTGCTTCTGAATACTAAAATTAGTTGCTCTAATTTATATTGCTGTGCTCCAATTAGATCGGACTCACTCTAGAAAAGAAGACAGGCAGTGTGGCATTGTGCTTAAGGCTTTAGACTCCAAGCTCTGATGTTGTGGGCTCAAATCCCACTACGGCCACTATGTAACCACGAGATATTCACTTATCCTGCCAATTTACCTTGGTTGCACCTTATGTCTCATTTTGCTGTAAACTTATTTCTCTTAAGGAATTTTTAGGAGAAACATCTGTTTCAAACAAAGTTGACTCCTAAATGAAATATACATTAGAATGTCTTTGAAGTCTCATGAGTCATCAAAGATCAACCTTTGAGCAGCAAAACTTTCCTACGGGACAGGTAAACTGTTATATTAAAATTATACGATATACCAAATATTCAAATTCAAATGATACAATTTCCTCATCTGTCAGGTTTACAATGGCCATAATAAGCCATTGGTTCAGATTTGTCTTTCATGTATATTGTTAAGAGTTCCCATTTCAATAATGACATTTGTTAATGCCAAATAACTAATCAGTTAATTTAATCTTGATGGTCTTTCAACATGGACAGGCCAGATGCTGATATTATTTTTTATGTAGAAATCATATGCAGTTGTTGGAGAAGGCAAGTGTCATGCACTGAGGAAGAGGAGCATTAAAAATTACAGGGATACATTGTTACTGTATTTCAAAGAGATTGTAACAGTAAAGTCTGGATTAGCATACAGTTTCATGAAACTGACACAAAAATTCTTTTTTCTGTCAATTTGTGAGAAACGAAATTCACTTAAAGAATTTTGGGGGTTTTAAAAAATATTTTTGGGGTACAAAACAAGAAACATTGGTCTCTAAAGTGTATTTTTCTGCATCTGTGTAATGCAAGTATCGGCTGCCCACCAGTAAAATCAGTTCTATTTATGCCCATCATTTACATCTCCACTTAATCAATGTAATGGTTCAATAAAGTCTTCATCTCACCTGCCTTCACTGGATGAATGTATGACTTTCATGACAGGATGTTCACGGTCACTTATAATGTAGTCCACTCATTGGAATCAGCACACTTTGTACTGTAACTCTTGTATCTGAAGAGAAGGTGTGGCATCATATACCCACCCAATGAGTCCACCTAGCGGGATGCCCTTTAGATCATTGTATCATATTCGCCTGGGTATCACTGAACACATAAGCACGGTCCATTGGCTGCTCTGGATTTCCCACTGCTACCTTCCACTTTCGCTCTTCATTCCACCATTTGCATTTTCTTCACCGTCCTCTTCACCCAGCACATGCAACTAAGTTTGTGAAGATAGAGGAGATGGTGCCTTTGCACAAATGCAAGTCACATCTTCATGTTTTTCCTTTGTTTCTCTCCTCAGTTTAGACGGTCACCTCTCCTCTGCAAGACGCTGCTGCTCCAGTACTTTCAAGCGCTTTAACACGTCCTCTGATCGCCCCACTCGACGGCCAACTTCTTTTAAACCGGTAAATTCAACTCATGAATGTTATCTGAAGATGTCTTACTATTTCTATCAGGCTGAAGCAGCAAGGAGAAACCTTGTTGGTGCTCCTTGAATGTGATCCCTGCGATTTTGGCTGGGCTGGTCAGTGAGGAGGCCAATGTGATTAAAGGATAGATACTGGGAATCTGCTGTAGGGTATCACTTTGTACCTAAAAAAGGTATCTCCAGTGCTGGTGTGCATCACTCAGCTGATCTTTTATCGGCATTTCTGAATTTGTCAAGCTACTATCTTTAACTGCATAAATTAGCAAGCATGAAAATTGTCTTGAGACCCGACACTGTGCCCTCCACTCATGCGCTGGGTGAATGATAATATTCACAACATGTGCAGAATATACAGAACGTCTCAGTCCCTGTTATTAATTTTCCTTTTGTATGGGGAGGTCAGCATTTTCTTATCTGCGTTATCATTGTGACCTTGGGACTAAATGACTGATGATTGCTTAGCAACCCCAAATGTGAAGATCACTACAAGGGAGAAGCAGGATTTTATTAGCAATCTCCAGACAGAGTGAAGTGTTTGGGCAGATGGCCAGGACATTTCTTTCTTTCTTTCTTTCTTTCTTTCTTTCTTTCTTTCTTTCTTTCTTTTCAATTGAGAGCAAGTCGTGTGCTCAACTTGTACAGCAATATGAATTTACCTGATCAGAAATAAGCCTTAAGTGATGCTTACTGCATCTGGGGATGAAAATCCTTAGTTGTCCATGTAATGACACATATTGAGAGTTTACTTTGATGGCAGTGGGATGTTTTACCATTCTGTGTCCTCCCCTTGTGCAGCCTTTTAAGTCTGTAATGATCTCATTAAATCCTTTGTATTAATTTGATGCAGTGGTATGATGGCAGCTCCGCAGTGAGATTTTCAGAGATCTTGGTTCAGTTCTCACTCCTGTCACCCGCTGTACCAATTTTGTAGGTGGTGCATGTGGATTTTCTCTTTGTTCTCTAGAATCAGAAATAGTAACTACTATAGCATGATACATAAAAAGTGTAATCCTTACCTGTGCAACAGATTCTTTCACAGTACAGGTGAATTGAAAACTATAAACCATGTTAGGCTTCCACTACAAATAAAAAGCAATGTTTATCATCCAAGTCCCACGTCTAAAATGAACTATGGAGGCAGCAAACATGGAACTTGAAATGATAAGCCCTAGGTTCGCTTTTTGACTGTCACTGATAGATGGGCCCCAAATTTCCACTGTGAAAACACCATTTGTATTCTTGTAAATACTTCCCGTGAATACTGGAAGTGCTTACAACCAGTTACCTTGTTATGCAGGTGTTTAGTCTTAGAGGGGAAATAATGCAGGTATATTCTTCACAAATAAGTGATAAAATCCTGTCAATTTTACTTTTTTGCAAGTGCAATGCAATGTAAAAGATGGGGGAATTGCTAAAATGTTTAGTTAATTTATAATTAATTTATAATAATTTATTTGGTGGTAGAGTGGTGGCTCTGAGGATAAGGATCTTCACTAGTACCCGGAAGGTTGCCGGTTCGAATCCCCATTACTGCTAAGGGGACCCTACTCTGCTGGACCCTTTAACCTGCAATTACTCCAGGGGCACTGTTCAATGGCTGACCCTTCACTCTGACCCTAAGGGGTATGCAAAATCTAACAAATTCCTAGTGCAAAAAGTTGTACAAGCCAAAATAAAGAACAATAAAATTATGTGAAGAAGTTATTTTAAAATGGGAATAGATTACGTAGATGCTTTACTCTGAAGTGGCATAGCCTTTCAAAATGTATTTTATTTAAATGCAGTGCACTTATGAGGAAACTGTGGAAAACCGATAATGGCAAACAAATGTCAATTACTTTAAAGTAAACCTATTGTTTATGTGCCAATTGCTGTTACTCCTTATTGTGAATAGTTTTCTCTACAAATTCTTAGCCTAGATGTTAGTATGCATCCAACATTATCATAATTGGATTAATTACAGATAGTGGTGAGCAATTTCTTAACTCAAGTCTTCTCAACTGTGACTCGACTTGACTTGTTTGAAAGTAATCTGTATAATTTAAGACCTGGATTGTAACCTGAAGGTAAGGGCTTGAGGTTTACTTGAGACTTGTTTGTAGGTAGGGCTTAGTCTCATCTCTAAATGTGAACCTTAAAGACAACTGGTTTCAAGAGATGTAATTACTAGAGTGCTATGGTGTATAAAATCTACAAATTATCCTCTATATTTTTATTACACTTTGCTCAATCCCAACAAGATGAATTCAGATGCAGGACACTTGTATAGGCATTATAATATAAAATACATATCCTCTTCCCTTACACCTCACTTTTATAACAATTGTTCACAACATAGTGCTATATTGGTTTTGCAGCCTGGGAAAGGAAGACATGCCGATACCTCAGGCAGCAACAAAAAATGTATTATTTGGAGAGCAAAATTCATCCATCATATTGACAGCCAGCCAATCAGGTGCATGCAACAATCATGTGTTGTGAAACCACAGCATGAAATTTTATAATAAATATGCCTAGTTTAAAATCAACATCAGAAGAGAAACAGAGATGACGGAAGAGCAACATCAGAAAAGAAAACAAAGACACGTGGGACCAGTTTTCATCCGATCGTCAGTTAACAGCATTTTTATGAACATCGATTGCTAAATCAAACGCCGCCCTGGGACATTCATCCTTGACATCACTGATTCCTTTCAGTAAGCTTTTTTAAGACTATTTATCCAGACTTTACTATCGATCTTAATTTGTATTACTTATTGTTCTGTAATAAATATTAACTTGTTTTTATCTTTCTATGCTTTGTCTTAATGGCGAGAGTAATTGAAGTAATAAGGTAGATTTCTTTGAGCACCTGGTACAGCCGGAGATTTGCCATTACCTCTGTGCAGCGAGGTTTATTAAGGGCCGAGGGTGATAGCTCCACTCAATAGTAGGGAACAGTATGTAAAGTAATCCATTCTTGGCTGATAAATGGCCTATAGTCAAGGATGCTGAGCCTTTGTATGTTTGAATATTTTCTTGGAGACCAAAAATAATATTTAGGTCTGAGATATATTTAAAACATCGTATGTTGTTCGAGCCACTAATAAGTAAGTGCTAAAAGAGTGACAAGTTGTGTTATTCTTATAGCACTTGTGTGGTTTAAAGTGCTAGAAGTTAACTAGCTGTGTGTGTGTCATTCATAGGTCACTGTTGTGGTTAAAATCTGAGTGTCTATGTATATCTATGTATGTGTGTTTTATTATTTAGGGTGTGGGATTAGACCAATCCAATAACATAGTTTAACATAAAGTAACACATAGAGCCTTTCTGTCTCGCTCCTGAACAAAATGTGAATGTCCCTCACTGAGCCATGCATGACTTAGTCTGCAATTGTCTACCCTGCCTTTAGGTGGCACTCATGTCTACAGAGTTTATCTGCTTATGGTAAGTTTCTGAAGCATTTATATTAACTTGCTTGACAAAAATATGTGCTAACAGGAGCTGAAGGAGACCAGCTCAGTTGTAGGCCTAGGGGGAGCAGGTCTTATTGAAATTGAAGTTTCTTACTAATAAATTTTCCTAATCATGAAAGTGATTACCAATCTCAGCACCCATTTACTTATTATTACTACTGTTTTCTTCTTTTGTTGACTGCAGGGATATGCAGAGACTTGGGGTAACGTTAATAGGCCACCAAAAGAAAATCACGAGCAGCGTGCAGCTCATGAGGGCGCAATTGCTAAACAGCAGTGGATCAGCAATCCAGGTATGGTCAGAGGGCAGACGCTGAGGCCATCGCAGAAAACCTGACATCGTTGAGCATCTGGAGGAACATGGGGACAGCTCCTTTGAATTTGTTTTTTCTTTTTATGCTGACTTAAATGGCTTCTTTTTTAACATTTTGGGGTTTGTATTATTGATTTCAGTATTTACAGGAAGACTGCCTTAACATTCCCTTGAATCTTTTTTGTGTCCATCTCAGGGCACAAAAAGCCAGGAGCAAACTGAAATTTTCTCCAGTATTGAAATCAGCTTAGTGTTCCCTGAGAGGAGGATCATCAGAGGCCGACTTGACAAAGACATGGGCACACAGTTGAACTCCTAAAAGGAAAAGGCTGCAATATCCTTGACCTCAAGACAAAAAGGACTCCTTTGGAAAGATGTCCCGGATTTAGCTAAGGGCTATGTCTTTGGTGTCCTCGAATTGAAATTAGGCTCTGTTAGCTGCTAATTATGTCCCCTGAATGAAAGGCACGAGTAATAAAGCAGAAAGTCGCCTTGATGATAATATTTACATGCATAGCAATTCAGACATTGGAATAACTGAATACAAAGAAGACAGACTGAGGATCTGCACCTTGGTTTCATTTACAACACTATGCATTCCAGTTCAAAACTCCAGTATATTTTTACAGCAAGGAGACTGGAGGAATAAACACAGCTGTCCATCTGCAAGATAGCCCGGTTTAACCTTCACTTATTTACACACCTAGCTATGCTACAGGGTGTACAGCAGGGTGGCAGTGTAAGTGGGGTGTATGGCTAGTGAGCAGAGCTTCATCTGGGATCTTGAGTGGGTGCAGAGGAGTCTGCAGGAGCTGAAAGTGTTTGGCATAAATAGGAGTGGCCCTGGGTGTCATGGTGGCAAAAATAATGTGCCCTGAGTTTAAATCGACCCGGCCATTCTAACAGGGGCTGGATGAATGGTGAACAGGGCTGTATTAGGGGACTGGTCAAAATGATTGGCTTGAGTTGAAGCTGCACTGACTGGCACGGTGGCACAGTTGTTAGTGCTGACATTGCTTTTTTTTCCAGTGCAGTGGTCTCCTCCCACTTCCCAAAAATTCGCCCATTGGTTTGATTATAAATTGGCCTGATGTTTGTGACTGTGGGTGCATTTGAGTGTATTTCACCAGATTCCCATCTATCCTACCTTATAGTAATTGTTAGATAGGAGAGTCATAAAATATCTAGTTGGTAAGCAAAACATGATAAAATTTATAAAAAGTGGGAAACCATTGTCATGACACGTGAGAAGAAGTAGACAGGCAGTGCTTGTTCAATAATTACACAGCATGACCTCATGAAAAGATTATCTCAGGTTAGGAAGGGACAGAATATATAAATACATAATACAGTATGTATCTTAGAATTATGGAATATTACCTCACAATAATGAGATACTTCAAAATTGTGCAATATGTATACTGCAAGTTATTTATATCAAAACAGCCCTAAACTAAAATGCAAACAAAAATGAAGTTAAAGATAGGGAGCTGTTAATATTTCTTGTTTTCTAAATAGTTACTTCTTTCAATTCTTGTGCAAATCATGATTTATTTTTTTAACTTCTGTTGGCTCAACTAAAACAATTGGAATTTTTCTATCGTGGGAACACATTATTTTGTTTTCAGCATTAAAAACTACAGCTTGACATCGGTCACATCACCATCATGTGTGTCTGCTGCTCCATTGCTCTGTGTTCAGGATAACTTCTTGCTTGCGAATGTGGTTCAGAGTCTTGACTTCTTATTCTTTCTCATTTTTTGTCACTCAGTCTCCTGTTTCAATTTGCTTGACACTCGGCAGACGTCACTGCAGTTCACTTTCTTTTTGCCATTGTGGTGGCCATCTCTTAGTTTTGCAATTACTATGCTATAAACACGTGACCACAGGTCACTTAGCCATCATTTATTCACATTTACTACCGTTCAATGTTCAGTGATCAATAAACACAATACAGTTCAGAATTCTAAACATGCATGTATCATGGCTTGAGATGGGATTTTCAATAGATGGGCTTGCGGGGTCCATGCTTTTATTACAGTAAACTTTTTTGGCCAGCAGTAAAGTAGCCACCAGGACATCATGACCTAAAACTTTTTAAATTTGCAGAACATATCAGGGCAGATCTTGTTATGCGCTTCAATGTTTTTTCTTCTTGATTCTTATTGTTCGTTACTTAATTACCTTCTGTGATATGCTTGACACTCAGCAAATGTCACTGCTCTTCTTTTTCTTTCCGTCATGTCACATAATTTTGCAATCACTTTCCTGAATAAACACACTACAACAGGTTACTTTGCTGAGGTTGTTGTTACCTAAAACTGTTTAAATGTAGCAGGTCATAAGCTTTTGATTAAAACCAAAATCAAGAATCTAACCCCAGTGCGACAAATGAACAGAGCTTAGCATTTTTTATTTATAGATAATCTCCAAATAACAGTAACTACATTCATTTATGTAGTGCATTTTCATACAAAGCTTTAATTTTTGTTGGTGTTGTTTTCGGGTTATTAACACCCAAGGAATCCAATTCTGCAAACAGAATATTGTTTAGAGCATTTGTTCAGATGTTTCATATTTATTGCCATTGTAAGAATACAAAGGGAACAAGATAAAGGTTTGAGGGGATCCGCCCCGTATATTGTCAGGTTTACTGTAAGGCAAAATATCTTTAGGTTAGAAACGAGAGTATTCTCTTCAAATCGAGTCATATGACAGACTGAAGACCAGGGGGATCATCGGGTTTATATGGTGGAGAGGGAGGAAGAGGCGGGTTGTCAAGGGGAAGTAAGGTCATCCCAGGGGCGGTCTTTTGCTGAAACAGGAAGTGAAGTTCTTAAGTGTTCCTGCAAGGAATGAGAGAAGGTATTAGTGCACAAAATCAGTCCCATGCGGCACTTCAGCAATAACTAGACCATGCTGTTAACTCCCATGCTCGCGTGTGTGACACCATCTTTTCCAGCACCATTATGCTTTTGGCATTGTGCTGCTTTTTTGTGGGTTTTGCATTGCCTGTTTCTAAGAGGATTTTCCATAATGCACTGTTTGTGGAGTTTTGGAATAATGTTGGAGATTGGACTGAACTTAGTGTGCTACTCACTTTTAATTTTGATTACTGGCATTTTGAAAAAAAAAAAAAAAACACTCTACCTTTCAACTTTGATTTTTGTCTTACAATTTAGCTTTTAAGTTTCTCTATATGTGACTTTGGCTTTTGAGCCTTGCTTTTCACTTTGACTCCATTCTCTCTCCTGATCATCGCTCTTTAATTTTTTGGACCGAATGCCCTTTTACCAGTTGGTACAGTAGCTCAAAGCACTTTACAAGAAGTTAAGAGGAAAAATACAATTACAAAGGAGAAATAATTAAATAAGAGGAAACACAAAAAATGATAAAATAAAAGAAACAACTTACATAATACAGATAAACAAGTAATTAATGGTTCTTATTTATGAAATGTATGAAAATAAACCTGTAAGCGTTGTAAGGCCAAAAGACCACCCATTCTATAATACATAAATAGGCGTTATTACTGTTAGAATGCACTCTCCTACTCTGTCCTACCAACATCAGAGATGACTTCAGAGAACTTTCATTGCATGGCAGAAAACTGCAAAAGAAATCAGAGACTAGAAGAGGTTAGCAATGATTTAATATCATATGATATTGCAATGCATATTATGATCTGTCAAAACTGGTAAAAAAGGAAAAAATACAACTGAAAAAACACCTTAAAAAAGTGTGTTTTTTTGTAGTTTTTTAAAATGTCCCACAGTATCAGACTGGTTTATCTCTATTTGTAAGGTATTCCAGGTTTTTGGTGCATAAGAGTAACCTCAACTCTTGTTTTATACTTAAATCTTGGAATAATAAGCAAACCAGGATCTAAGGTTATGACCAGAATTGTAAGCGACAGACATTCCAAAATATATGGGGATAAGATTGTTCAGAGCATTATATATACTCAATTAGCAATGTTCTGAAATCATTTGTAGATAGATAGATAGATAGATAGATAGATAGATAGATAGATAGATAGATAGATAGATAGATAGATAGATAGATAGATAGATAGATAGATAGTGTAAAGCACAATCGGTAATCTGTGTATTGATGCAAAGACTGCTGAGGTGTGCTCAAATTTACTTTCACTGATTAGGATTTTTGCTACTGCATTTTGAATCAGTTACAGACAATTTATGTCAGTCTTTGGTACAATTGTCCTTTTAGGAATGCATTACAGTAATCTAGTTGGCTAAAAAGAAGGGAATTATTTTTTCAGCAACTTGAGATATTTAAAGAGGTCCAACCTTTGCAATATTTCTTAAACGAAACAATGCATTATCATAATAATATAGTTAATGTGCAATCCAAACTTTAAATTGATGTCTGTAACACTACCTTTCTTCTTTACTTCCGCCTTGATTTGACAAGATGGGTGATGAAGTTTATTTCTAAAATTCTTAATTATTTCATGTTGTCCAACAATTAAAATGTATTTTTTTCTTTATTTAGCTTAAGTAAAATAGTATTCATCCATTATGTATTGCTAGTAAGGAATTTGATCAAAGGGTATGGAACCTCCGGGTCATAATATGACCGAGATAAATAAAGCTGTGTGTCATCTGCATAGCTGTGGTAGTTCACTTTGTACTTTCATATAATCTGGCCTAATGGAAGCAAGTAAATTGAAAATAGTAGTGGTCCCCTTGTTTTACATCATATATGACATTGTAGACCTCTCATATGCAATCATCAACTTAAAAAGAATTTTATTCCTGTTGTATAAGATGAAAACTCGCCCAATACCCTATCAGACACAGCCACATAGAGGCTACAATGATTAATGAGAATTCTGTGGTCTGTAGTGGCAAATGCACTCAAGTGCAAGAGAAAAACAATCCCACACTCAGTTGTCATTTGGAGATGGCACATATTTCTCTTGTCTGTGTGGATTTTCCTCCAGGACTCCTAAAATACTTTGATTTACACCCACAACCCGAAAGACTTAACCCACATGACCCTCAATTGGAATTAGCAGGTTTGAGAATGTATGAAGGTAATAGCAAAATAATATTTCACAAAAATAAAATATGTGTTTCACAGCCACAAGATACTACATATAAGATATGTATATCAAAAATATGAAATATTAAGATATTATTTCACAATAACACTGTACATTTAATATAAAGATACTTTATACTGTAATTGCAAGATTTTATTCCACAAATAAAATAATGGTAATATCAGAATATTATAATACAGTAATATACAAATAATATCATTATGATATAATAAAAATGAGATATGTGTCTTATAGTTATGGTATACACTATACAGAAGCAGAGAGAGGATAGGCGATATAATTTTTATTTTACTGTTTCCTTAAGATAACAGAATATTTTTATTACATCTCACAAAAAAGTTTAGCAAAGACAAGCATATAGTTTAACATTTAAATTACTGGGTACCTTATGATGACTGGATTCCTGTGATCTTGTGTATGAAGTACAATCATGTTTATACCTGGAAGGCATTCTGCAAAGAAAACGCAATTGGCCCTAGTGTGGGTGTGTTTGTATGTGTCATGCGGTGGGCTGGCACCTTGCCCAGGATTGGTTCCTGCCTTGTGCCCTGTGTTGGCTGGGATTGGCTCCAGCAAATCCCCGTGACCCTGTGTTTGGATTCAGTGGGTTGAAAAATGGATGGATGGATGGACATAAACAGTTATGATAAATTGACACCCTTTGGAGTAATTGGATCCATCAATGGCTTCTTATTCCTTATCATCTAGATGCAATCACTACTTGTAAACCTAAAGTTGAGGCAGATTATTTCCTTAGTAGTGTTACTGTGGCGGAGGGGAGGGGTATTCGAAAACAATCAAATCAGATCTCGATAGCGAAAATTGTTGCAGTTTGACACAAAGCCGCTCAATGTACGCATGCAACAAATCATCCAACTTGATTTCACTGCTAGCAGTAACACATGATGCAAAAAGTCTTACATTTGCACATATATATGCAATATATCATATGAGGTTTGTTCAGATGCTATCACCGTTGTTGTCATGTGTTAAAAAGCTCACCAGAAGCAAAGGTCCAGTTTCATTTTCTCTAACTCATTACAAATGATTCCCTTATCTCAAGAAAACAATAAATAAATAAGTATAAAAAAAAATAATTATATTTTATGTTTTCCCTTGGCTTCTGTGGATGTATACTTGTATATCATTTAATTTTGAAAGTATATACAGTAATCCCTCGCTTTGACTTTCGCGGATTCACTCTATCGCGGATTTTAAATGTAAGCATATCTAAATATACTGTATATCACGGATTTTTCACTGGTTCGCGGATTTCTGCAGACAATGCGTCTTTTAATTTATGGTACATGCTTCCTCAGTTTTTTTGCCCAGTTGATTTCATACAAGGGACGCTATTGGCGGATGGCTTAGAAGTCACCCAATCAGAGCATGTATTACATATTAACTAAAACTCCTCAATGATATAAGATATGCTTCCTGCGCGGTGCTTGATTGTTAGCTTGTCTCTGTCTCTCTCACTCTCTCTGCCTGATGGAGGGGGTGTGAGCAGAGGGGCTGTTTGCTTAGAAGATACGGACGCTCCTCTAAAAAATGCTGCTTTATCGCGGTGCTTCGGCATACTTAAAAGCTCAACAGCACGTATTGATTTTTTGATTGTTTGCTTTTCTCTCGCGCTCTCTCTCTCTCTCTGAAATTCTCTGCTCCTGATGCGCGCACTCCTTTGAAGAAAAGATATATTTGCATTCTTGTAATTGTGAGAAAGAACTGTCATCTCTGTCTTGTCATGGAGCACAGTTTAAACTTTTGACTAAAGGGTGTTATTTCATGTCTAGAGGGCTCTAATAATGTTAACAGTGTGGTAGAGTTTATAAGGGCTTAAAATATATAAAAATAACCATACAAACATATGGTTTCTAATTCGCGGATTTTCATCTATCGCGGGGGGTTCTGGAATGCAACTCCCGCGATCGAGGAGGGATTACTGTATTTTATTATTACAGGAGAGGTACCTGTGGCATCGGTCCTCTTCAATTATGCAGTATTTCCTGTGACATTTTTTATCCTTCAACCATACCTAAACACTAATTTAATCAAAACCAAATAAATTTCGTTTAGAGGTTTAACTGTAAAATAAAACAAGCTTAGGCTATTGATGATAATATTAGCAATTCTTTCATATCTCACATCATTGTTCTATTTTATATTTATGCAGACAACAGCTGTCAGTGTCAAATTGCACTATTTGTGAATACACACTCTGTACTTTACTAATATGTCACCTGTGTCCTTGTTGTGATGAGTGAGTATGAGTGAGGGTGTTGTGTTTCAATTTAACAAAATCTTCATATGGTTGTGGGTTCTCACCATCCCGGTTCCAACTATGGCCGAGTTAAATTTAGCTTGTACTTCTGTAGACTTCTTGAGTCTTTGCATACTAACTCAATACAATTCTCTAGGGCAGTGTAGTAATACCTCTCATCCTAACTATAGGGTGTGGGCATCACTGCCTCATACTTATAACACATTCAGTGCTCCTCAGCACTTACGATACTAGTGTAACCTGACCACCACAAGTTAGGGATCTTCAGGAAAAACAAGACCTGCAGAAGGGAATAGCAAGTGTCATATGAGTGTTGTAATGCATAATAAAGAAATAATTACATTGTTATGGATCCTCATCATTCCCAGCACCAGTCCTCCTTTATCCAAACCTCCAACAAAATTTAAGTTATCCAGTCCATTTGAAGACTTCTTGTGTCTTAGCATGCTAAGCTAATTTAAACAGTTCTCTATGGCAGTATAGTAATATCTCTCATTCTCACTATAGGGTTAGGTCATTGCTGCTTTGTACTTATAACACATTCAGTGCTCCTCAATACTTACAATCTAGTGTATCATGTTCATACTGGGCCCACCATAAGCTAGGGATCTCCAGGAAAAACAAGGCCTGTTCTAGAAGGAAAATGTAAGTGTCATGTGAGTGTTGTGTTTCATAAGAAAGAAACAATTATATTGTTACAGATTCTCGCCATTTCTGGCAAAAATTCTTTTACTCCTGCATCCAAAACTCTGACCAGCATTAAGTTACCCAGCCTTTCTGTGAAAGTCTTGTGTCTTAGCATACTAAGCGTAGCCTAGGACTACAGGGTGAAGACATCACTTCCTTGTGCTCATCTCAAGTTCAGTGCTTCTCAATGCTTCCATTAACAGTGTAACAGGTTTATAACAAGGTGTTCTGCAGAAGGGAAAGGCAAGTGTCTTACTTTGTTAAGATGAACCAACACTCTGCTGCTATCGTTACTGCCCTCCATCAGTACAGAGTGGTGATGTCACTGCACTACATAAGGCTGGGGTACTCAACTCTGGTCCTAGAGATCCACAGTGACTGCAGCCTTTTGTTTTAACCAAAGTTTTTAATTAGAACCCATGTATTTACTATTACACCAACCTGCTTTTTTGGGCATAGTTTTAGTTAACTCATTATTTACGATTCAAAACCTTTAATTGCCTGTTTTAGTTATATATAGCTGCATTTGTGTTTTAATTGTTGCCTATTCTCTTAACCAATCATCAGTTAACAATGAGGTGAAAATGACAGAAGAACCACCAGCTCTTCAGCTAACGTGCTTCCATTTAAACCTGTTTATGTGCATCACAAAGCATATGTGTTAATACAATATTTTGAGATAAATGAAAAAGAAGAAAAGGACCAAGAGGTACAAATCTGCTCTGGATAATGTTCTCAGAAAATAGAAAATCTACAATGGGATAAGAATTGTCTTGGCAATAACAAGCCAAATAATTAAATATCATGATTCATTATCTGCTAGACCTGACATCTAATTATGAAACTGGTTGGAACAAAAATCTGCAGCCACTGCTGAATTATAGAGCCACAGTTGAGTGTCCCTGATTTAATTTCATAGATTCATTCTGTATCTTTATTATATTATCATAGTATAGATATAAATTGTAATAATGAGATGTTAAATGTACAAAAAAGTAAAGAAAAATGTATTTTTGTGTTTTGCAAATCAGCCTCAATGGCACATAGGGCAGTGGCAAAGTCAAAGCCATGTTTGCTCAGTGCTGCCCCCCTCAGGATTCTTTGTACAATCTTGATTTCAAAGTTAGAGTTATTAAGACAGTAAAACAACACCAGAGCAGGTAATGCTGCCACCCCTTAGCTCCAGGAGACCACATTCTAATATCCGCTGGATCAGTGACTGTGTACAGTTTGCAAGTTCTCCTTTTGTCTCTCGAGACTTCTCTGTATTCCAGTCTTCCTCTCTCGTCTCAAAGGCATACTTGTTACATTAATTGGTGGCTCTAAGCTAGTTAATTTGTAAGCTAACTGTAGGTGTGTCAAGTAATATATTACCAACCTATTCAGGTGCCCAGTGGTATCAGGATAGTCTCTGCCCATAAAATAGGGTTAAGAGAATTGGGGAAATGGACAGATGGATTTTACCAAGAAGCCAATTACTGGTTTTATTAGTAATATTTGTTTAAACGTACATGTTGTTCATAGTGGATGTGATTATTAGATTGTGTAATTTGATTGGCTGATATTTTTATACGTGGTAATACTTGATTTACAGCCAAACCAGTATTTTTTTTTTCTCTTAGAGCATACAGTTACCTCCTCAGGAATGTTCATGATAATCCTTGGATTTTCTTTGGATCTGACAGCAATAAGTTTTCTGTTTTAAGTTCCACAGCGGAGGGATGCATTATGCATTCTCTTGTGCATTTCTTGAGTGGAGTCATACCTTTCTCTATGTCTCAGGCTTTTGAGAAAAAGTTTAACTAACGTTGACCAAAGCCTGCAGGAAAGGCACTATACAAAGCAATATGAGGTATCACAAATGAGAGAAAAGGGAAACAATTCTGTGTTTGGTTTCCTTTAAAGTGACTTTTTAACTTCCATGTTGCAGAAAGCAAAAAACAAAAAAAATATAAATCTGCTGTTCATTAATTCGTTAATAGGTGAGCTGTGGCAGCTACGTTCCATTA
The DNA here is from genome assembly GCF_016835505.1 of Polypterus senegalus. Classification (NCBI taxonomy): domain Eukaryota; kingdom Metazoa; phylum Chordata; class Cladistia; order Polypteriformes; family Polypteridae; genus Polypterus; species Polypterus senegalus. Next base: position 33,862,801 of record NC_053159.1, read on the forward strand.
CTCATGAAGATAACTTTAATATTCTCTTATTTTCTGCCCAATACTACATCAATCGCAGCATATATATTTTTATATGCATATGAAATACTTGAGCTTAAGTGATAATGTGATTATTAAACAGGGGACATGATGAAGCCTTTTATGTGCAGCTTAAAATGGAGACAGTGATGTGAGGCAGAATTCACCTTTGCAGAGCTGCCATTTTTCTTTTAATTTTATTTGTTTTAAGTCTTTCCATAGTGTGCAGGTGGAGTTCAGTTTGTGAGAATTTATATTGGGGTTACTGCACAACCCTGAACTTATTAACTTCAAGTATGATAACAGAATCTGCACAAGAAAAGGAGTTTTGAAGGACCTAAAAAGGATAAAAAAAAACCCTCCAGCATAAAAAACAAGACTCTGGAAGTGCCATGTGGCTAACCGACCAGCAAGAGCAAGGAGTTATGTCTATTAACAGTCTGGAAAATGAAGGAATAAAGCGGTGGGACATTTACATGGCTGCTGATCCCGAAAAGCCTGTTCACTCCAGCTCCTCAGGGAGAAAAGGGGCAGAACTCATAACGCAACAGACAGGTGGCGCCACACGTCACCAGTGTACAATCACAATACACACCTTAAAACAACCGAGCACGCCTTCCAACAATTCACTTGACATCTGTGTGCCATGGAACTGCTGGACAACAGCTGTTTTTATTTGAAAACATCCACTTTATAATGTACATATCATTTGGAGGAACCTAATGGTGAAGAGAGGAGAGATGATACCTCAGTTCTACTAGAGTTTGCAACCAGAAGCTCAAACACAGGAATGGCCCACGCCTCTTCATCTTTATACAAGCAATAACATGCACTTCTGTCTCTTAATTATTCTGCTAAGACCGTCTGGGAATAATGAGTCAGTATAAATGCTCATTGAAAAGCAAGCAAAATTTGTCTGCACAATCTAGATTTGTTAGGCCGATTCTCTGCATTACGTTTATTTTGCTGGCACTTTTACCCAAAAAGAATTAAAATTGTATGGGTGCAATTACTTGGATGTGATTAAAGGCAGGATAAGTGGCTTGCACAGGGAGTTGAAACAGCAACCTTCTTAAATAAGGTTCAAGAGTGTAGCTGCTAGGCCGCACTTCCTACAAAGTATCATTTGCATTAACAGATGCTTTCATCCAAAGCTGGTAATTGATAACGACATCTATCTATCTATCTATCTATCTATCTATCTATCATAAACAAGAGGGGTACTCTTGACCCATCACCAAACCCAGAATAATGCCATAAAATCTAAAGTAAGGAAAAAATGTCAATTTATTTTAAATAAGCACAGGAAGAGTTAACAAAAAGAGTCACAGAAAATACCAAATTAACAGAAAGACCCTGACCTCTCAAGACCTTCCTGTACAGGATGCATCCGTTTCTGTCACAGGGGCTTGATGGTCTCACCTCCCACCCCAATAGCATACAAGTCCTTTTCTCACCCATCAGTGCCTTCTAGAATTTTTAGGAATGGCTTTGAGGCTGAGATAGTTCTGTGCATTTTTACCCATCCATCAGTCTCTTGCCATGCAGTGACTCCAGCCTTTCCCATTGTCAGGCTAGAAGGACATTTAAATCTGCTTATAGGAATATCACGGTAAATATTTTCTGGGTCAAGATTGCCCTCTGGAACTTCGACGGCTGTCCTATTAACACACCCACTAGCAGTCCCAGGTCAGATTTAATATGGTAAGGGTGTCTGTGTGTGTGTATGTAGGTTTGCTCTGCCATGGAGAGGTGCCCTCTTCAGGGTTTGTTCTTGCCTTGTGTCCAATTCTAGCTGGGATAGGCTCCAGCACCCCCCGTAACCCTGTTCAGGACAAAGTGGGTTAGAAAATGACTGACTGATTGACTGTTTATTGTTACTGTATAGCAAGGGACAATGTATAGTGTAATGAAGCCTTCCTGCTACCACCTTTACAACTATGGGCATTTATACCTGGTAGCACAGGAAAAAGTAGCCTGCTAACATGACTTTTCATTACACACAAGTCTGTTGTGATAAATGACATTTTGACCTTCCATATGATCTGGAATGTGGTGCAAACCTCTGGATTATGAACAGAAGAGTTTCTTGGTTTCTTTGCATTGCTCACAGAGCAAGCAATAGAGCACTGACTGAATTGTGAAGCACAGGTAATGAGGTATGGTTTCAAGAATATGAACATATAACTCCATAATCAAAATATACTTTTCAATATCTTCTCATCACTACACAGTCATAACAGAACTGAAAAATGTACACAAAATGTACACAGGGATTTCTTGCTACCTTCAACTGAATATGTTTGCTGCTGCTAAAATTAGGGTCTCCTTACAGTGTGCATGGCTGCTTCTTTAAGTGCCACTCTGTATTTAACAACCCTGATTGTTTCACTCCTATTTGTAACTCTGTGTATGAAATATCTACTATTCTAAGTTCATCCCACACATTCCTTTAATGGTATTATATTATTTGTTCACCATTCCTAGCAAACTTTCTCCTAATGATGGAGCATTTTAGGGCTCTGCCTTTGCTCAATAGGGCCTTGTTTTTGCTTCCTATCTATCTATCTATCTATCTATCTATCTATCTATCTATCTAGGAAATGTAACAAATGAGATTCTAGTATTTGTCAAAGACGCACCTGACAATTAAGTATCTTGTGAACAGAAATCAAGTATTTTGCCATTCTCCTATTTGTACAATATTTGCCTTGGTGCTATTTCAATAAATTGCTACTGTCATGGTTAGCACCGCACAGCTAATGGCAGGGCATTTCTACAGGGGTAGTAGATTATGGTACGTCTTTACTGGGATTACACTGAAGAAGTATAAAGTCGACTTTCCACAGTAATGCAGTCAAATTGAAATTTGAAATATCTGACCCTGAACTAATTTGCTTGTATGCTTTGTTATTACTGTGTGTGTGTCAGCAAAGTGAGTCCATGCAAATAAAGCTGACTCCTCCAATTAATAAATTAAGTCCAATCATGTTTTTACAAAATAAGTGAATGTGTCAAAGATTTCAGTATTCTTCTGTTCTTCTTGCAAAGAAAGTTACAATATATGTAGTGGAGATGCCATGTCTGTGTAATTTGTGTATTGTGTTTAATGTAATTCTGTACATTCTGTAAATTAAGAAAGAGAAAGGAGATCAAAATGTTTAAAATATTACAGGTCCAGCAATAGATTACTGGTGTAAGCAAAAACGCTGAGTTCTTTTCTGATGGTCAGCACCACAGTGTGTTAGTACTGGTGACTTCTGATTGATTCTCCAACTACTAACCAATCAATCAGTAAATGTTATTAACAATATAAAATCACAACTGGACATTGGTTTGGAGAAGGTGATCAAATTTTGTGCTGCTTAATGACAGCAGAGCCCAATTGCAGGCATCCTCAGCTGTTATCATGGGACCATTATGCTTTTGGGTAGAGAACTCCTACAAGTTTCCATAGAGAATCAAATGGGTCTCAGGGTGAAAGAACTCAAATGTGAAGTTCCCCAGGAACCAGACACACTGGTCACCCATGAAGCTGACTTCATAATGCGTGCTGTGACAAAATATTACAAAGCAATACAAAGACATTGCTGGAGTTAAGCTGTGGCGGTGCAGTGCATTGGAAGCATTGACCTTGCAGATTTCGTACTCTTTGTAAATAGGTGATACGATTTCATGTGAAGTACTGTAAAGCTGAATTCCTGTAAAGAAAATTTTACATGACTTTATATTCATCTTTTATGTATTTAACATTAAGTTGTAAAAGTGTGTACATAATATACATATATAAATATAGACTAAATACATGAATAAACTTTTTATGAAAGTCATTATAAAGTGGTGGGACCAATTTTCAAACCACTGTAATTTCAGAGATATTAAAGTGAGGCAGGTACATCTCCAATTTATCAAACACCTTTAACTTAAATAGCTTCTTACAAAATGGGCATTAGCGAAAAAAAAAGAACTCCAGAAGACAATAATTATTTCTTCTATTACAATCACCATGAGAGAGGACATTACAGGAATATTTGAAATTAAAATCAGAATAAGGAAATTCAGGCAGTGCAGCCAATGTAAACAGGGCTGGCCATTCTGCCTAGAACATTTCATCAACCTTTGGTCACCTATCTTGTAAAATAACACTGAATTAAATGTTATAATGTCCCCAGATGTCTATTGTTATCCACTACGCTACCTATGGATTCTATACATCTACAGTCCCTTCAGAAAATATTCACACCTCTTGTTTTTTTACATATTTTAAAATGTTTCAGCCTTGGGCTAATATAGCATAAATTCATTTTTTTCCTCATCAAACAAGACTAAATACCCTAAAATGACAAAGCAAGAGCAGAATTTTAGAATTTTATTTTTCAAATTTGTTGAAAATATACAACTGAAATATCATATTAACACAAATACTCAAACCCCTTACTCAGCACTTATGATTCCAGCTGGGAGACTTTTTTGGTCTGACATGATAAGCTTTGCAAACCTGGATTTTGGGATTGTCTGCCATTCTTTTCTGCAGATCCTCTCAAGTTCTGTCAGATTGGATGAAGATGGTCAATACACAGCTGTTTTCAGGTCTCTCCTGGAGATATCTGGTTGGGCCACTTGAGAATAATCACAGAATTGTCCCTAAGCCACACCTGCATTGTATTTGCTTTGTGCTTAGGGTCATTGTCCTGTTGGAATGTGAACCTTGCCTAAGGTCGCAACAATTTCTTTCTTGTATATCGCAAAGTCACACAAGGAATACCTCAATGGGAACTGCACTTTTCTCTTTTTAACCTTCCCTCCACCCTGACTAGCCTCCCTGTCACTGCTACAGGAAAACATCCCCACATCATGAAGATGCCACCACCATGCTTCACTGCTGGAAAGGTATTGTGCAGGTGATGAGCAGTGTTTGTTTTGCTTCAGACATAATACTGAGGCCAAACAGTCCTATCTTGGTTCCATCAGGCCAGAGAATCTTGTTTCTCATATTCTGAATGTTATTTAAGTACCTTTTTATAAACTCCAGGTGGGCTTTCATGTGTCATCTGTCAAATAGCCCAGATTAGTGGAATGTTACAGTGGTGGCTGTCCTTCAGGAAGTTTCAATCAATCAATCAATCAACATTTATTTATATAGCACATATTCATACAAAAAATGTAGCTCAAAGTGCTTTACAAAATGAATAGAAAAATAGAAGACACAATAAAAAATAAACATAAGTCAACATTAATTAACATAGAATAAGTAAGGTCCGAAGGCCAGGGTGGACAGAAAAAACAAAAAAAAAAACTCCAAAGGCTGGAGAAAAAAAAATAAAATCTGTAGGGGTTCCAGACCGCCCAGTCCCCTCTGGGCAATCTACCTAACATAAGTCAAACAGTCGTCTTTGTATTTAGGGTTTTCACGGAAGGACCTGATGATGATGGTCACGTAGACTTCTGGCTTTCAGTCCATCAATGTTGGAGCATCATGATGCTTTGAGTAGGTGGTGGTGGCGCAGGCCGCCACCACAAAGAAACCGGAAAAAGAAACAGAAGAGAGAGTTGGGGTCAGTACGGATTTTAGAGCCACTATGAATAGTTATTATGATGAATTGAACATACATTTCTTCCATCTTCACACAGGCTCTCTGGAGTCTACACAGAATGACTATTGTAAATAAGGAGAGCAGAAGACTCAAAAAGATTTGGGGATGGCAACCCTGTATACTGAAAAATGTAGAGAAACAAAAACAGAACTGAATACAGAAGGGAAAAGAGAGGCATTTATATGGTGGGGATGGTCCAGGGTGGCTGGAAGAGGAGGTGATGCCTTGATAGTTGGGTTCTGAGAGGGAAGGTGTCATCAAGAAAGGCTGGAAGTGATGTCATCAGAGGGCGGGTTAAAGGTGATGTCACTATTTGGTTGATTCTTCTGCTTGTCTACAGAGGGACAAAAAGAGAGATGGTTAGATGACACAAGGCTGAAATATAGCAAAATGTGAAAAAAGTGAAGTGGTCTGAATAGTTTCTGAATGCAGCTCTGCTATATCTGGTCTTTCTCACATTAGTGTGAAATTTACTCTTAATTAGCTTCTATTTATGATCCCATGTTCTTGTTGAAGAGCTCATTCTAAAGTAACAGCTGGCATTCGCCCTACTTACTCACTTGAAAACATCAACAATTTCTGTCATGTCTCTTCTTATTCTCTATATGGTAAAACTGAAATATTTCTGTGCTCCTTCAGTATCCCTATATAACTCATTCTCTGCTGTCCTGGACTTTATCTAACACTATTAACATCTACATTTGTGATATGGAACCAAAACTGTGCACATTCTATTCCACATGAGATCCCCAAATGTCTTGTTTTAAGTATAAGCCCTCTGGTTTCTGCTTGATACAGTAGGCCTTAAAGCCTGACATCCTACTAGCTTTCTTAATCAATTCTCAGCACCCTCTGGATGAGTCCACTGAGGAGTCCCTCACATAAGGTGTTTCAGAAATCCACTGTGATATCATGTGTAATAATTTAGCTTTACATCTACCACAGACATGACCAACCTTGATCTCTAGAGAAATGCGTTAGTAATGACATTCCTGACTGCTGGGTATTTGCCACCACTTTAATGTCATCTGAAAACTTGATTGTTGAATGATTTTTATCTCAATAATATGTATACAAAATTAATAACAGGAACAATCCTGCACAACACCATTTCTAACATCACTCAATTAAGTAAAAATTTCTTGCAACATAAGTTAAAATATTCTGTATTTTAGCAAGTTTGCCACTATCTACACACTGCATTTGGGGCTGCAATTTCTTTGGTTTGGTCAGTCACCTCTGTTGTGGCACCCTATCAAAGGATTTTAATAATTAAGACAAATAATACCATATGTACCTCTCAGATTATATGTATTTGTTGTTTTCTTATAGGATTTTTAACACATTAAGTGAAGATGATCTTTGAATCCATGTTATCTGCTTCCAAATACTCCTGTACTTGTCATGTGATGCTTAATCATACTTTCAATAAATGCTTCCATCTACTTAAGCTGTGATACATTTTGAGCTAAGATGCCATGACAGCCCTAAGTCTATGAATTAAGTCCTGCCACAAATTCTCATTTGGACTGAGACTTCAGGACATTAACTTTGTTGTTTTTAATCCATTCCTGTGTAGCTTTGGCTTTATGCTTGAGGTCATTTTCTTATTGGAACACAAATTTTCTCCAAAGACGCAGGTTTCTTGCAGACTGCATCAGGTTTTCCTCTGGGATTTCTCTTATTTTGCTGCATTACCCTCACAAGCCTTCCGGGACCTTCTGCAAAGAAGCATCCACACAGCACAGTGCTACCACCACCATGCTTCATGATGGGGATGGTGTGTTTTTTATAATTTGTTGTGTTTGGCTAAACCAGAATGTTCAGTTTTGGTTTCATCAGACCATAGAACCTTATTCCAACTGTGGAGAGTGGCTGGGGGTGGTACCCAGCCGGGAAGCCCAGAGGGATTACGCCTCCTCCAGACCACGAGGGGGCGACCACCCTGGTGGCTTTGGGGACCATGTGAACAGAGCTTAGAAGCTCAACCCTATAGGGTCCTGTGGTCACCACCAGGGTGCAACCGGATGCCGGAGGAGCCCCGGCCCTCACCACTTCCACCACACCCGGAAGTGCTGGGGGGAAAAAGAAGACCAGGGAGACCCAGAGTGCTTCCGGGTGCATAACTGGCACTTCCACCACATATGAGAGGGCCGGCGGAAGATGATTGGGAAGCACCTGGAGCACGTCCGGGTGAGAATAAAAGGAGCCTCCTCCCTCCAGTCGAGGGCGAGAGTCGGATGGAAGAGGACGGAGCTCGGAAGAGAGTAGTGGAGATGGTGAAGAGAGGCATTGAGGAAAGGGCCCGGACTGAGGGTGATTGGTGCTGTGTGTGCTTCACTGTCCTGTAAATAGTGTAAATAAACGTGTGTGGTGAATTAATACAATGTCTACCTGTCTGTGTCCGGGCTGTTCCCCACACAAATCACTTCAGAGTATACCATGGGCCTTCTGGCAATTTCTCTCTGACATGTAATGTGAGTTTTTCTCTAATTTTGAACAATGCCCATCAGCTCTGGCCTCCCTCAGGCATATGTTTTGGGATTCCCCTTTCACAAAGGCAAACTCTACGGAATTGTGCTCTACCTGCTCCTTTGCAAGTTCTGTCCATTCCTGGGTTTTTAGCCAAAGGAGCTTTTCAACGTAAACTTGCTGATCAGTCAGGTATTTCAGTCATCACTGAGTCATGTCATGCCAGCTGTATAGAATGGTATTATCTGCTTTTCATCCATATATATATGATTTCCACACACTGTGGTTGAATTGGCAAACATCAAAGCACAATTCACAGCAATGCCCAGTTTTCTAAATGTAATCAGAACAGTCAACTGCACGCACATTGCTATTTCAATGGCGCTGCACAACTTACATCAGCAAGGGATGAATCACCAAAAGAATGAGCTGTCATTACATCATATATAGCTGGAGAACCTATAAAAATGACAGCTCCGCAAGTCGCAGGTGCTTTTCCAACTAGTGTGGCAAAAAGGCAAGCAGTCCTTTTAAAGATAGCGAGTCACCTCAAAGAGCCATGTAAATATATCTATCAAACAACGCTACAAATTTGTTTGAATGTAATTAGCAGAATGTAAAAACAGGAAATCTGATGCAGCATTTATTTTTTAATCAATTTATTTAATTTGTAGTTAATATCACATAGTACAGTTCTTATGTTCCTTAGTTCACTGGACACATCTCTTACAGCATCCACTGTTGCATTTTGTTATTGTAGAATAGCGTCTGTCAGCACAAAGCCAGATGGTCACCCAGTATTTTCCGATGGCTGAGGTGTGTTTGCAGCCAGTGTCTGAAGATGTGTTGGGTACGGTATCGCCATCACCACCTGGAGTCGTGCCCTCGGCTTTTGTAATATTGCCTGAAACAGAATAAACAGACAACAGGCTGCGACTCACCTTTTCACATTGACTTTGATTTCTGATAATTTCTTTTTTTATTTCGGACACTGTGTGACTTTCTGAACTTGAACCTTCCAGTGTCTCTGCCATGATGGATTACTCCATCAGTTTTCTTTTATTGCTTATACCACTGCTTAAACCAAAAAATAATATGTTTTTTCTTACTTTCACTTTGCATTTGCTGAAATACTTTTTTCCATGTGTTTTACTATCATCTTTTAACAAAACACTGAATGGAAAGGGGCTATTCATATTGATTTTCATATTGAAATATGCAGAATTCTGGGAGGAGTTGGGATGGGGCTGTAGCATATGCAGGTGCGTTAAATTTCACATTCATTAGGATTTATAAAGGGGAAGTGCGTGGAACTTGGCGTAAGCAGTTTTATGCACCTCGATTTTTTTGTGCATGCACACATTTCCAGTTTCGTCTACTCGTACATGAGGCACAGAATCTGTACAGCTCTGACCTTTCAGTGAAAATTATAACTGGCTTGACTTGAGGACCCCACCTACTTTATTCGATGTCTGGGAATGGCTGAATCTAATTTCTCTAATAGCAGCCATGCAGCTATTATGCAATGCAAGTCTTTGCTTATTAAATACAATTTATGCCATAGGTGTTCAGCAGGGTTGAGTTCAGGGATCTAAAGCCATTTGAGGTCCTCTTTGTTTTTATGGATCTACCATTGTGCACATTGGCACAGTCATGCTGGAACAAAAAAAGGGCCTTCTCCAACAAAGTTAGAAGTACACAACCATCTACAATGTGGAACCATAGGGCTTACCACAAACCCTGAAAAACAGACCCAGACCTTTATCCTTCCTCCACCAAACTTCACCTTAGGCACTATGCAGTCTAGTAAAGGTGTGATTTATCACTCCAGAGAAGACATTTCCATTGTTCCAGAGTCAAATGGAAGCATGCTTTGCACCACTCCAGCCAACATGCAGCATTTCATATAGTGATCTTAGGCTTGTGTGCAGCAGTCCAGCCATGGAAACCTACTTCATGAAGATCCTGATGCATAGTGCTTGTGTTGATGTAGTTTCCAGAGGCAATTGGGAACTCTGTTGTGAATGGTGCAACAGAAGAGAAGTGATTTCTTTATGCACTTCAGCTCTTGGCAACACCACTTTGCAAGTTTGTGTGGTCTAACATTTCTTGGCTGAACTTGTTGTTGCTCTGAAGCTTCCACTTCACAACAATAGTATTTACAGTTGACCAAGACAGATTAAACAGAGTTGAAATTTCACATACTGACTTGTGGCAAAGGTGGCATCTTATGACAGTGCCAAGTTTAAAGTCACTGAGCTCTTCATTATGGCTTATTCTACTGCCAGTGTTTATCAATTGAGATTTCATGGTTATGTGCTTAAGTTTAGGTACCTATTAAGAAAAGGGGCAGATAAATTACCTGATCTCAGTAATTTGGAGGGATGTCCATACCTTTTATTTTTGTTTTACACTTTAGCCTACTTACTGACATTGTTGCCTTTCATGATCTCCCATAATCAATCATTTCAGCCTCAGCTGTTCACATTTCTTCTCTAAATTTTTAGAAATACAACTCAACATTCTGGTGGCTATAATTATAGAAAGCATCCTTGCACTGTCTGAATGAAGATAAGCTCTGGTCTCCACAATCCCCCAGGTTGTATTTAAATTGCAAATCCTCAGCTTCTAATGTTTTTCTAATTAAAGAATATAATCAATTGCACCAATGAGTATTTCATCTAATTTCCTTTTCGCAGCTTTAACTCTTCTAACTTCTTATATGTTTTCTGGACCATTAGACCTCAAAGTTTTTATAATGTTCCTCCAAAAGACATTTTGATGGGCTGAAATTCTGGGCTACTGACCCCATTTACAGATTTTCTTCATGTAAAATTGTGAAAAGTAGAAGCATCCAGTAGTGGCCAAAGGCACCTTCAAAGAAGGATATAGAATTCTCATTTTAAAGTTGAACCTCCACAACTGAGCTACCAGACACCCAGAAGATGGTCATTTGGTTTATTAGCTGTAATTCCTAACCCTAACCCTAATTTTCGTTTGGGTGAAGATTTGACGATTCTTAGGCAGTATCAAACAGTAAAAAGAAACATAAAGAAAGAAGGTAGACTGTCCGCCCATATTTTCCCACTGGGCTTCTTTGTAGTTTACTGTCAAGATTTCAGCTTTGGTTACAGTATACAGTAGTTATGTGGTAAGAAATGAAAATGTTGGCAGACATTCATGTTGTGGTTTTAAGCTTTTTTATTGTCCCCATTATAGTTTTGTATGTGCTGGTAAGGTTACTTTAATTTAGATTTTTTTTGTGTTGTGTGGAACTTATTACATTATGTAAGCCATTTTTTACACAAAGTCAGGACTTATAAAACTCATACTTGACATAAGAATTGGCTTATCGTTATGTCAAATTTCAACCATCCGTAAGTACTAAACAGACTTTTTAGTGTTAGTGACTTCAACAACAACAACAACATTTATTTATATAGCACATTTTCATACAAAAAGTAGCGCAAAGTGCTTTACATATTAAAGAATAGAAAAATGAAAGACACAATTATAAAACAAAATAAATCAACACTAACATCGAATAAGAGTAAGGTTCAATGGCCAGGGGGGACAGAAAAACAAAAACTCCAGACGGCTGGAGAAAAATAAAATCTGTAGGGATTCCAGACCATGAGACCGCCCAGTCCCCTCTGAGCATTCTACCTAACATAAATGAAACAGTCCTCTTAGGATTTAGGGTTCTCACAGAAGGGCTTGATGATGATGATGGTCATGTAGACTTCTTCCTTTTAATCCTTCCATCATTGTTGGAGCATCATGAAGCTTTGAGTAGGTGGAGGTGGCGCAGGCCACCACCACAAAGAAACCGGAAAAAGAAACAGAAAAGAGAGTAGTGGTCAGTACCGATTTTAGAGCCACCATGAATAGTTATTATGATGAATTGAACATACAGAGTATCAGGATTAAGTTAAATTAAGATTAAAATGAAGTTATAAAAAGGCCATGTTAAAGTAATGTGTTTTCAGCAGTGTCTTAAAGTGCTCTACTGTATCAGCCTGGCGAATTCCTATTGGCAGGCTATTCCAGATTTTAGGTGCATAGCAGCAGAAGGCCGCCTCACCACTTCTTTTAAGTTTTGCTCTTGGAATTCTAAGCAGACACTCATTTGAGGATCTAAGGTTACGATTTGGAATATAAGGTGTCAGACATTCCGTTATATAAGATGGGGCGAGATTATTTAAGGCTTTATAAACCATAAGCAGAATTTTAAAGTCAATTCTGAATGACACAGGTAACCAGTGTAGTGACGCTAAGACTGGTGTGATGTGTTCAGATTTTCTTTTCCTAGTTAGGATTCTAGCAGCTGCATTCTGCACTCGTTGCAAACGATTTATATCTTTTTTGGGTAGTCCTGAAAGGAGTGCGTTACAGTAATCTAGTCGACTGAAAACAAACGCGTGAACTAATTTCTCAGCCTCTTTCAGTGATATAAGCGGTCTAACTTTACTTATGTTTCTTAAGTGAAAAAATGCTGTCCTAATGATCTGATTAATATGTGATTTAAAATTCAGATTACAGTCAACAATCACCCCTAAGCTTTTTACCTCCGTCTTGACTTTTAATCCTAAAAACTTCAGGCGGCAGGACAATGAAGTAAACAGAAAATCTCATTTCATTCCACATTTCAATAATAAGTCTGTCACATTTCAATGTTCTTGATCTAATCATATCACAGTTTATTGACATGTTTTCTCAAAAGAGCTGTGTTCAGTGTTAGTAGTAGCACCTAATGCAGACACTTAATATTTATTTGTCTTAGTGTACAGCCAATCTATTTTTCACTATAAAACGTGTGTCTTGTTTTGTACTACATAACTACCAATGGCAGTGTTAGCTCTTTTGGCGGGTATCATCAATGGTAGGCTACTGTATGTAAGAAATGTGTTTTCAGGAATTGCAATGAATTGTTGACTCAATTCTAAGCCCATTTAAATGACTTGGAGCCATTCTGTTGGAGCTGTGTGTGGGACTAGAGCCTGCATAACAGAGACCTTCACACAGAAATCATGCAATCTCATGCAAAGTGTATTTGGCAACAGGCACTTTTCAGCATGAACTTTTCAGGAATCTCACAGTCATCCTTGTCATGTCATCTCTGTGGGATGATATAATTAAGATCTTACCCAGACACAACTCATTTTATTATGGACAGAGTGAGTAGGCCAAGATCAAAAGGCAGTTTCCAGCAATTGCTGATTTTCCTAATGTAATCGGTTCAATTGACTGCAGACATGTTGCAATAGAGTGAATTTGCTTTGGTACACAGAAGGCACTTTCAGTCAATTAATATACAGCTAACATGGGATGTTCAAATGTCTTTGACTAATGTTGTTGCAAGCTGGTCCAGCTCAACCCACAATTCCTTTATTGTATCAAACAGTAGTGTGGAAACTAATACCTCAGGTTCACATTGACTAAAGTTTTGTTTTGCTGTCTTTTTTATTCTATTCTACCTTGTTTTGTAGAAAAGATGTTACTCAGGGATATGGTAATTAGGTCATGAATATTAAAAACAAAATAACTGGAGATAGGTGATTCATACTTGTAGCTGAGGGTGATAGGAAAACAATAGGGTAATAATGTTCTAGAAATGTTCAAAACCAGCTGCAGTAATACATTTTTATTATTAATATTATTATTATTTCACAGGTTCTCTTATATTTTGTGACTCTTGGAGTGTCTTTAAAGTTCCTTTTGATTGGTGCTGCTGCACAAGGCTAATTCTTATGTATTTAGCTCACACTTCTTTCCATACACCAGTGTTTCTCAACCTTTATGGTGGAGAACCCCAATTTATTGACAGTCCTCTAGCAGCAGTTGCAAACTACCCCCTTAGTATAATGAATGAGATCAGAACCCACACCTTGGTGAAACAAGCTCACTTTGACAAGGGGAAACATATGGCACAGCACTGCTGATAACTTAGATGATCCACTGCTACCCACTGAGGACCCACCTATGAGCTAAAGACAGAAACCCACTACCCACCAGAAGCAACCTGGTTTGTGAGACAATAGTTGGGAAAACACTGGCCAAATGGCCAACCAAAGGTAGCAACTTGTGACCCACCACTGGTGTAATCCAAAGTTTAAGAAACACTGTCTTCCACAGACCCAGAGTGTGGCACGTATGAAGATCAGTTTGTGTTACTCAGTACCGGCAGTTAAAGTTTGTGTACAGGCAACCCACACAAGACTCATAGAGGCTTAACTGCAATGACCTGTACACTTTGTGACCAACAAACAGCTAATCAGATATATTTCAAATGGCACCATAAATTTCCCCATGATTGTACATGGTTACTGGTAAGAGGTGACAGGAATCACAAAAATCGTATGCATACATGATTAGTTTTAAGCTGAACTGAGATTTATAACTCAATTTCGAGTGGCATGTGGTTTATAAGGTTTTTTTTCCTGAGTACACCATTTTTGGCTTTCAAATGCAAGAAAAATTTCAGTAAGGAATCTAAGCAAGGTTTTATACATGTGGTCACTGCTCTTTTGGGTAATTTTTAAACCTGCAAGTTTCATAATAGTGCTAGAATAATTAAACAATTCCTCTGGCAATTGTTTCAGTGTTAGCATTTATCAGTCCAGTGTAAAGAAGAAAAATGAATTGTAAAAGCAAGCTTCAGTTCAAGTTCAAATTGTATGTGTTGTCACACATGTGAGCCAGAGGGTCATCTTCCAGGCTCACCCAAAGTAAGTAATACCACTCCAGGACAAGATGGGGCGCCACCATTAACAGACTTGTCTCCTCCTTCTTCCTGAAGAAACCGCCCCCTGAGAGCACCCAGTCAAGAGAAGCCCCGCCCCTTCTGGGCCACAACATATAAAGGCAGAGCAGCCAAACAAATGGTCGTCACATTGTGATGTGAACCTGGCTTGAGTATCCTGAAGCCAGTCTTTTTAGCCTTGTGAAGGAAGACTTTCTTTCATATAACCTGCACGAGTGAAGTGTCATTTTTTGTTACATTTCTGTTATGCTGATTGAAAATAAAAGAAGTTTGCTAATGGCTGTCCAACCCAGCATTCCTCCCATCCTGTGATCATTTGTTTGCATCGTTTCAGTGTACATAGTAGATCAGGAAGATTCTTACTTGCATTAACAATAACATTAACAACAACTGGAAAGAAATGCAAATAGAGACAGTAAAGCTGATTTGGGAATCTTATATGTGAGCCAAAACCTGATTCAAAATAAACTAATTGTAATAGCAGTAGCATTTTAAATCTTTCCACCATATTTCTTGCATGGTGCTGCATGCTTTTATAGAACAATACATTTTATGACTGTGGCATTAAATATTGAAAAGGGAAAGGCAAAACCATTGACAAAATGGCAAGCAGAAGTCAAAACTGTTAGTCACCTGAATCAATCTTCACCAAAAGGGGTAAATCAAAAACCATTTTTAGAAAACCAAAGAAAATGTAGACACCATGAAACGAGTATCCCAAGAGCCTTTTGGTTTTGGTTTATTTTTATCCAACAATTAGGATACAAGATGTTGCATGCCCACCTTGTTTAATTGTCACAGTGAGATGACATGTGTGGAATAATTCACCAGACACAGAGAAAGGTTTGCGGGCAGCAGCCCGTATTCTTGAATTGGCTGCCAAACTGAAGAAATGAAGGTTCAAAATTGTAACAAATGTGAGTCCAAAACAAGAACAAAGTAAACAGGCAAACATGGTGGTTTTGTAGTGGGAAACGGGAAATTATGTCATCAGAAAGGAACCAGAAGTGAAATCCTCAGGGCCGGGACTGGAAGTGACGTCTTTGGGCCCAGGACCGGAATTGACTTCATTGGATCCAAGCGGAATTTCCGGTGGTCATTCTGTCAATGAAAAAGAGCAAGGATTAGTGCACTCTGCTATCGTCTGGTTTGGTGAAGAATTACCATCTTGTGAGCCCTTTAGCTGCCTCCCATGCGCCCGTGTGTGACAAATGAATGGTGATGCCCAATAAAAATAAAGATGATAAATTAAATCAACTAAACAAAACATTAGTAAATAGATAATATTCATGACACAGTGTGATAAAACCATCCATTATTTTCCAGCAATTACTCATCCATTTTAGATTTCAAATCACTTGGATGATACATGTATCATTGGAGAAGAAAGAAAATCTGTGATTTAAGAATGAACGGACATGGTAGAGTTAAAACACTAATAAGCCATGAAATTAAATCAGATCTGTTATTGGTGAGGAATACCTTCTAATTAAACAACTGAGTTGGAACAAAAACCTGCAGCCACTGCAACTCTACAGGGTCAGAGTTGGCCACCCTGGCATAGAAGGCAGAGATGAAGAATAAGGAATTTGGGTGTTTTGGACCTTACAAACTGAAGACATGTTTATCTTTCTGATGTCTTGTGTTTATTGCACAATGACAGAACAAAAAAAAAAAGAAAAAAGGGGCAAGACTGCTTCTGAACTTGCCATACATGTTAACCCATCATACAGCATCAATTCCTTCAGGTAGAACATTTAGGCTGTCAGAAAAAAAAGGGAGAGCAAGACTGCGCTAGAAAGTTGGCACTGTGGGCAACGAATTTTAGTCGTTTAAAGTGACATAGTCTAGTGATGACATCAGTGACTGCATTCGGCAAATCTAAAATACCCCACAACAAGGAGTCAGGAAATGTGATATCAGCTTTATTCAGAAATCTGATGCTCTTAATCACAAAAGGCTTTCTTTTTCATTTTTTTTTAAACAAAGCCTTTTCTTTAATTGTTTAAGAAACATGCAGAAGGAGTCTGTGCTGCACCCCTAGACTCTTAAACAGGCCCTTTCTGATTCATCATCAACTGATGCATGCAATCAGAGCGCATCTTTAGACGTCAAACATGACATGAAAACACAGCATAACATCATTAAGGTGGGGGCAAATAAGAAAATGGAAATGATGAGTAAAATTAATTTTTAACTAAATAAATCTCCCAGAGTAGCACCTAAACATACGGAAGCTGCTGAACATTGTGACAATGAGGCAGTAGTGTTAGCCTCTGTGCCACCGCATTACCGGTTATTATGGCTGCATTTACATATGACGTATTTGTTTGTTCAGTAGACGCTTTTATCCACAGCAAATTATAATCAAATACATTAGCATTGTAAGCAGGGAGTGCAATATTACAAGTAAACAGTAGTCAGACATTGTGATAATTACAATGAGAAGCAATTAAATGGATAAAAGATAACAAACAGATCAAAATATAAAGTTCATATCATTACACACAAACAAGCAGACTGAGCAAATCAGCAGGAGTTAAATGCCCAGCAACCACTTAGTCCTTCAAGGTTAATTACAATCTGAAGAGGTGAGCTTTCAGTTTTATACTTTAAGATGAAGAGGAATTCAGTACTTTTAATGAGTGCGTGAAGGTGGCACCACTACTGTGAGGAAGTGGTAGTAAACAACCCTTGATGCTCTTCAGGACAGCCATTGTCCGGTAGTCAGGGTTGTCATGAAAACATGCCCTTACGTTTTAAAGTCTAATTGACCAAAAGGGAGCGAGAGAGATGAAGGCGATACAGAGTCACATCAGAATGAATGAAAAGTTTGTGTAAGGGAGGCTGACAAGTTGCCATAGCCTGACTTCCTCTTCAGAGTTGGTCTCCTTGTCAAGTCACCAATTAACAAAGAGAGGTAAAGTAAGCCATGAGGACAGAGAGCAAAGGGGCACTCTTACACCTGGCACACCACACCAGGCAGGTTAGGAGTACTGACCTGAAAAAACCTGAGGGGACTGAAAGACCATGACAAAACAGGTGAGAAAAAGCAAAAACATAAAAAGATGATGTAAATGTTTATTTTATTTTAAAATGTAAATTCAAAAGAGTGATAGAAAGACATGCAAGCACAGTAGTGTGTTTCCGCCAGGGTCCCCTGCCATCTGGGGTTGAAATGGTTCATTTGTTTCTATTGTGTTCCCAAGGTGTGTATTATTTAAGTTTCACGTGTTAATATGTATTATGCTAATTCCTTGTGTTTGTGGTTCCCCAAGAGGTGGGCCCACCTGCCCATCGGCCTATAAAGGCTGAGGAAAACCTACAGTCCTTTGCGATTCATTAAATGTGTCCATGGTGTAGTGAGCTCTGTTGTGTTAATTATGTTCGCTTTAACATATTTGGATTTTTTGACCTGTTGCTCTGTTTTTGACCATTCTCTTATATGTGCTTTGGCTTTGGATTTTATTTGCCTGTTCAGGCACCCTTTTTTAATCTTGTGATAAGGAGAGCTTCATTTTGTTATAGGGAATTTTTTATTTATAAAGATACTACACTGCCTTTTTGCCTTAGACCTATCGTCTATGGGGGAGGAGCAAAAGCTTTAGATTCTTCAAAACTGTATCTCCGGTTTTCAACAAATTTTGATGTTTTATGGTCCCCTGATACCTAAAACATCGATATTTTGATGATGGGCAAGTGTCTGTCTGTGTTTGTGTGTGTATGTATGTCAGTTTCTTGGGGATGGTCTAGAGCAAAAATGGGTGGATGGAATAATACCAAACTCAAAATTTAAGCCTGTTATGAGATGATGATGTACTGATTAGTTTTTGAACCCAATTGTGCAAGAGAAAGAGGCACTCTAGAGCAGTGGTTTTCAAACTGTGGGGTGGGCCTCCAGGGGGAGCAAAGTAACAAAAAGTAGGGCGCAAAGATGTGAAAAATACATCTATTGTACAACAGAATTGTGTAGCACAATATAGGGATGGAATGGCACAAGGGAAAATTGCTCAACAACAGCAACAATAATAATAATAATAATAATAATTACAAGGTGCTTTTCTAATCTACTCCGAGCACTTTACATAGACAGAGAAGAACCACTTCAACCACTATTAATATGTACAGCCCACCTAGATGATGCGATGGCTGCCATTCTTCGGCAAGTACACTCACTACATACTAGCTGTTATGTGTTAAAGGGGTATAAGTGATAGCCAACAAGGAACAGGGGATGATTAGGGGGCCAGAATGTCCAGGATAATGTTGGTAATTTAGCCAGGGCACTGGGATACACCCTACTCTTTTTGAAAGAAACCCATGGATATTTTATAACCACAGTGAGTCACAACCTCAGCTTGATGTCTCATCTTAGTGACTGTGAATATTTATTACAGCACAGTGCTCTGGGGCATTGGCATCCATACACCGACCAGAGGGTAAGTGCCCCCTGATGGTGGCCTCACCAACACTTCCTTCAGGAACAACCCAAGCTTTTCCTAGACCGTCTCCCATTCTAGTATTGTCCAGGCCCAAACATGCTTAGCTCGAGTTGGATTACTTGTTCTGAAGTGAAGGTGGTATGGCTGCTAACTAGTCCCCTCACAAACCCAGGCATAAAAAAACACAAAGTAGGCCTTGCTAAAAATGAAAAAATAACTCAAGAAACAAGATTTTTGGCCTGCAGAATAAAAGGGAATCAAGCTTTTAACCTCTAAAAGGAAGTGACTAAACTAACTAACTGAAAGTATACACAATGTTTCTTGAATAGGCAACCCAAAAATGAACAATAGTCAAAATGAAATCAAAAAACTAAAGCCAAACATAAAAACCAGAAATCTAAACTAGAGATCAAAAGTAAGAACATACAACTATAAAGATAATACATGAATGGGAACTAAACAACCATTTTTGATTTGTCAGAGATGGAAAGGCACAAAAAAATTCTTAAAAATCCCAGAAAACCCTAGCAGTTTAGCTGGGTTGTAGCACAGGCTAACCCACCTGCTTTTTTAAACCCAAACCTCCCTGCTATTAAATACTGCCCGAAAAGGATAAATGGATTTAGTAAAAAGATATACACAAAAGTCAAAACTAGAAAAGCAAAACACTAAATTGAATTCAAATATCTATTGCTAAGAGATACAGAATCAAATTGCATGTAACGTTTCAAGAGTTATCTACAACCTCGGATGGCTTGGAAATGCCCTGTGCTGAGTTTTATTCTGTTTCGTTGATGATGTCACAAGTCATGCAATTCTGGGCCATTTCTGACACCTGTGAAAAATAAAGTGATGCCTAAACAAGAAGTGAAAATATTTGAATTAATTTAAATATATTTAAAATCAAAATCCCTTTACACTGTTTGTTTCAGAATAAATCAAGATCCAAAACAAATGAAAAAATCACAATGTTAGTATTGTAAAAAGGAGCAAAATAAACTCATTAATAACAGAAGGTAATCCCTACTACTGTGGTGTTACAAATTCTAAAAGTCAATACTATGAGGGTTTAGTTTACTGTTTAGTATGGCTGAGTACTCCAGAATAACATTTTAGCAATATTTTGTCAAAAAAGCATGCATTTTGCATGTTATGAGCATACTACTGGATAATTGACATGTGAATTATGTGATTGATTTTTATTTTTTATATACATCACTACAAAGAATATAATTATATTTTTTAATGAAATTCAAATGACCTGGGTCACAAATGAGATGTGATCATATAGTATTGAGTATATTCTTTAAATACATTAATATATAAAACCTATGCAATAATAATCAATCCATCCTCCATCTTTCTAATATTCTTATCCAGGAGAGGGTCACGGGCAGTAATGCACATGTTTTTGTTTAGTTTGGGGGTTTTAGACATGTATTTTGTGTTTGCATTGTTTATTTTTTATTTTGATCTTGTTCTGTAAAGTTGATTTTGGTTAATATCTTATTTGCTTACTATTTACATGAACATCCTTGTAATCATCACTGATCATCACAATAATTGTACTCTATTAATATGCAATAATTTTCAGTATTCACTCTCCCTAGGTAGTGTCATGAAAAGGAGGTAAAACTAAAGCTAGAACTAAAACTAAAGAGGGGGAATGAGGTCTTCTATGGGCTCCAAAAGCCAAGCCAGGCAAGGCATCCTTTGCCTGCCTAGAATAGGCCTCACCCCAATGGGCTTAACCCCAACTATAATGGCCTGCTTTGTGTAATGAAACGTTGAGTGGGATAACTCTTAAAAAATACATGTTCTTAAAACGTCCAAAATATGATTTCCTTTCCCTTGCAAGGCATTTTTATAACACCTTTGGCATACAGAAATCAATCCACCAAATAATATTTATACTAAGATATTTATTTAACAAAAAATGAAAATATACAATAAAATGCTTAAAATTTGCCTACATTGCAATTCGTATGTTATGATCTCGAACTTTTATCATTTTCTTTGTAAATAAATCCCTGTGAAGTTCCCATCAATCTGTATATGGATTATATGGCTTTGCGAATTTAAATATAGTCTTTAATTTTGTGTAAAACCTGCTTTGAGAGAGTTTTGTTTTTTTTTAATATTGTTTTGCTGTAATGTTGTTTTGTTTCGTGTTTAGATGCCACTAAGTTAAGTTTCTATTTCTGTCATCTCCATGAAGATCTTTCCTAGAGTTCCGTTAATTTATGATGTCAATTTGCGACAATACAAAGGTCACCTGAAGGCATTTGTAGGGCATCTAAGCTTAAGAGATACAACTTGTTTTGCTACATTAAAAGATCATTATTTAGTACTTCTGATTTTTCAAATCCCTGCTATTGTTTTTGACTCTGAATTTTACAATTGTGCTTTGCCTTTGATGAAAGAGCTCCTTGACTTCTAGTTTTGACCATTAGCTCGTTGTTTGACTCTGATTGATTCTGCTGGTCATTTTCATATTCGTTTCACTATCTCTTACAAGTCACTATACGAAAGTGAACAAGACCCAATATGTCATATGTATCCAACAGGATAACTCCAAGAAACAGAACAGTATAGTCGAAGCTAGAAAATGAAGAACAATGAAAGCACAATACTCACAATAAAGTTCACAAAACTTCAGTGTACCACAACTGAGTTCTCTGACCTAAATATCCTGGGGGAGGCTGTACCAGTCACAAAGACCAAGAAACATAAGTAAATTTAAAGAGACCATGCATGATTAACTAATAATTAAACTGGCAGAAGTAGTATACAAATATGAATAATAATAATAATAAGGCAGTAAAAAAACTATAAACCTCTTTTAATACAAAACAGATGGATAAAATTATGTTTGGTTTAGTGTAGTTAGCTTATTTTCAAGTAGTCCTTAGTGCATGGTTGATTTTTGTTTACCAACTATCACTTCTGTTCCAGATTTTTGATTATTGTTATTGGCTAACACTTTCTTTGTCCATTTTTGACTTCCTGGTATGGATTTTATAAAAATATACAAGATGATGTTGATCATGAGAAACAATTTCCTGGTATTTTACTGCTTGCAATAATCCATAGATAAGTCATTTGTTCCTTAACAGATGTCAGAAATACTTTAACAATACCCAAGGGAACATATTGGTTTAATCCCAGATGCTGTCTATTGGGAGTGTCTTGATGGGGCAGGGGTTAGCTCTGCTTCCTCACAGCTCCCAAGTCCTAGATTCAAATCCCTGTCTTTGTCATTCTCCTTGAATCTAAATGGGTTTTCTTCAAGAGCTCCTTTTGCCCTGTGTAGGAAATGCCACAAAATCAACAAAAGGGGGTCTTCACATGCACATCTCAAAGCAGAAAATTAACACCTACTATATTTTCAGGACATCTTTGTAGGAGAAAATGACACTGCTAGTTACGTGACTTTAAGAAAAAATAGGTTAGCTAATATTAAATTCACATATCCTTTATCTGGTTCTTTAAAACAATGCTATTGTTTTAAATGTTTTCAGCAAATCCAGAAGACAGGAAAAAGGGGGATATCTCCCTATTTTTTAAAAGTTCTTGCAAAGTAACATGATTGAAAGTTCATAGGAAAATAAAAATAATTTGTATTTAAGTTGCACACCCCACACAACCTAAAGACATTATTTGACTGGTTTGAGTGAGTGCAGTGTGGGCTCTATTCCTGCTTTGAGCATAAGCTTGCCTGTATTGGAATAAGTGGGTTCAGAAAATCCCCCATACTTTCAACATACTTACCATGAATATTCTAGATGGTGACTATGACATAAAAATGGTGCATCATATTTCCAAACAGCAATGTCAGTTTGATTTCAGAAGCATGAGGGAAAATGTTTCAGGGTGGTAAGCGTGTTAATTATATATATAGTCACGCTTGGGTCACAAAGTTGCAAAGGTTCATTCAGGGTTTTCAAGAAACAGAAACTTTATTCGAATACAGCATAATAAAGCATAAAGAATAAAGCAGAGGATGTCTGGGTGAAGAGAGACAAGGCAGTGAGAGACTAGGACAGCCGCAGTATGATATTTTAAACGTTTGAAATTGTGCGCGACATGCAAAACACACGGCAGCAAGCAGCAGGCAGATGAGATGAAAAGCTGTGTTTATTTCCTATTGTATCGCTGTTTAATAGGGGGTTTTGGAGAAACGTCCACATCCTCTTGGGGCTGCGTTAACTATACTGTGTATATATATATATATATATATATATATATATATATTGTGACACCCGGCCGGGACGCCCAGGAGGACCAGAGGAGGGCTTGTACCTCCTCCAGACCGCGAGGGGGTGTCCGTCCTGGTTATGCTGGTGGCCTCGGGTAGGGGGCATGGAAGCCTAGCCCTGTAGGGGCCCTTGGCCACCGCCAGGTGGCGCCCCGCTTCCTGAACAGCCCTGGAGCCCAGCACTTCCGCCACACCAGGAAGTGTAGGGGGGAAGACGACAGGGGACACCCGGACGGCTTCCGGGTGCGCAGGCACTTCCGCCACACAAGGGCGTGTCTGCGGAGGAGTGCCGGGAAGTAGCTGGAGCCCATCCGGGTTCCCATAAAAGGGGCCGCCTCCCAGCAGTCGGGGCGAGAGTCGGGAGGAAGAAAGACAAAGCTGGCGAGAGGACAGGAGGCGGCCAGAAAAGGACTGTGTGGCCTGGACTTTAGGGGATCGGTGCTGGAGGCACTGGGGTGTGACTGCACGGTAGACTTTTGTACATATTAGTGTAAATAAACGGTGTGTTGGGTGAAAACAAAGATGTCCATCTGTCTGTGTTCGGGCCAGCGTTCACAATATATATATAAATATCCCTCTTAACTGGCCTCGCATTGACCAGCCGACAGATTAACCGGCCTGTTAAAATAAAATAAAATAACATTTTTATTTTTTAATCCTGAGTTCTTCTTTATATTATATGTATGCACTTCCTTCTTTCCTGGAAGGTGAGAGGGCTCCTATGCTCAGAGTGACTTCCATTTACATATTCCTTTATGAATTTTCCATGAATCAATTTGGCTAGCTTGAGACGAGTATAGCCTGAGTTTTTTTATTCGTTCTAGGAGTAGGTCGGAGTGCCAAATCGTTGTTGAACGCACCCAGGCTACATTTAAGTTATAAGGCAAGTACAAGTGGAGGGGGTAATAAAACAACGATTTGGAGTTAAAAAGAGTACGGCAGAGTATGTGGAACGAATAAAAGAACGCGACTTTTGTATGACTGAAGCAAATAATCTTGGAATTTAAAGTGGAGAAGGGGGGCGGAGTATTTTCTGATTTTTTTATCGAATTGTTTCCCTGTACGATGAGTACAAAATGTAAACAAATTATAGTTTCAATGGATATGCGTCTTAAGGCACTAAAGCGGTTGGATAACGGTGAATCGGTGGCAAAAATTTGTGCCGAACTTGGTGTTGGGAAAAGCACGGTAAATGAAAATGAAGTCTGATAAAAAATCTGTCCAGTCGTTGTAGAAAAAAACCTGTGTGCGAAATCGTGGATGAAGCCTTGTGATTATGGTTTCTTCAGGAACGTCGAAGAGGTACATTACATACCTTAGAAATATTTTTCTACATGAAAATAGATATGCATCGGATTAACCGGCCAAAACGGCAACTGGCCATGGGTCCTGTCCTGAGGTGGCCAGTTAAAAGGGATTGTACTATATATATATATATATATATATATATATATACTTTTTCATTTTGATTCTAATTTTTTTTTATTTTCTGCTGGAAGGGTGCACAAGTGCACAACTTGTTGTCACTTCTCTTTGTGTATTTTTACTTTTTGTGCAATTCTTTGTTTTATTGTTTTACTCAAAACTACTATTTAATATTTTTTCATCTTGGATTTGAGTTTTATCTTGAATAATAACATCTGAGGCAATTGGTTGGAAACTCCTTCTAGTACATTGAATGAGTCTGTGTTAATTGCCTGCTGCTGCCTAACGCCGTATCTCACTTTTTTTCACTACAAGCAAGTCAGACGGCCTGCTCTGTGTTGCTCTGCCCTACTGCCCAGTTCCTCTACCCTTTCATTGACCTTGGTATTTCCTGGATAAAGGCTGAACTTCTACTTTGTTGAAATACTCTTATGATGAATGTCACCAAACTACACACTCTGTCCAGAGGTAAGGTTCAGTCTGGAATATTTATAAAATGGAATACGGCAGTACTGTTTACTCTAACTACTCCATCCAGCTCAGAGATTTGATCAAAGAGTGTCAATTTGCCAAAATTAAACTACATTGAAATAAACTGTGGAGAAGGATCTGTGCGCAATTAAATTTCTATCATTAATTTTGCTTTGCTTAACAGAGTATTCATCACATGGTGATGCACTACTACTGTATAAATAGTGTTTGTATATTAATGCTTAACTGACACATTGCAAATACCTACTCAGTCTGCAGCTCCAAATGAAGCAACTCCTTCTGGGTGTTTTAACAGGTCAGGGCAGCAGTCTGCCTGGAATTGTTTGATCTGATATAAACATCAAAAGAACAGCTATTGAATGTCTATTGTCTTTTGAGAGTTTGGCTTCAAAGTAATACCACTCTGGGGTGAGGGGGCTGTCCTGTCTTTTCTTCACAGCCCAGAGAATACACCCAATGCGGGCACTCCTGCTCGGCCATGACATCTGGAGCAATCCCTATCCCTTCCAGCTGATCCACCATATAAAGCAATGGCACGGAAAGGAGGCATCATTATGTCAACCTGGAGCCAGAGATGCTTACAAGAGAGAACAGAGCAAGAGAAAGCCATAATGATTGACCTTACATCGCTGTCCTTTAAGTTGTGCACTTAAGCACTTGTTTTGTTTCTGTAATGTTTTGTTTGATTAAACAGGGTTACCAGGGTAGAACCCTGACACCTCTCACTGCTTCCTCATCATCAGCCACAACTGGTATCAAACTCCGGTCCTCTCTTACTCATCACTGTTTTATCATTCTCAACAGCATAATTGTCCTTTTTTAAAGAATTGCATCTGACTAAACTACAAACTCGGTTAAGACAGTAATTCTTTTGTGGTGATTTAATATCAATCTTGATATCCCTACATGTACCGTTCCACAAATAATGTTATTTGGTTTTGGTTTTTCTTTTAGATGTTTGTATTCTTGGTTCCTGTTGCTTATTTCTTATTCACACCTTTGTATTTTGTGTGTTAATCTTTTATCTGGTGTTTAATATTTGATAGTAGTGTCACAAAACGAGACAAAGACAGAAAAAGGTTTGGGGCAGCCACCCATGTAATTTGGTATCCTGGCTGCAAAAGTCGTTTTCTTTTCCAAATACCAGCACAGAAGTGCTTACAACAGAGTCCAAAACAAGACTGCCAGAGAAGAGAAAAGGGAAGGCTTTTAAAGGGGGAGGCAGGAAGTGAGGTCATAAGGATTGGGCACGTGTTCATCATTCATTGGATTAGTCCCGGATGTGACATCAGGGGGGCCGGAGCTGGCAAGGTCTGTCTCCATTGGCTCGGTCCCAGAAGTGACGTCCAGAGAGACAGGTGGAACCTCCCGGGTTAGGTCTACAGGGAAGTGAGAAAGAGAGTTAGTGCACTCTGCCACATCCCGGCATGGCTCAGAACTGCCTTCACTCGAGCCCTTTAGCTGCCTCCCATGCGCGCATGTGTGACAGTAGTTTATATCCAGTGTTATTAATTTCATATTTTTCTGTGTTAATTTCTTGTTTACCTGTTCAAATATTTGCGAAGTGTTTTGAGCATGGGAAAGGTGCTATATAAGTAAAATACGTTACTATTATTATTATTATTATTATTATTATTGTCTCCACAGACACAGAAGAAGAATGGAGTTCAATCTAATTAAGTTGTCAATCATAAATGTTGGGACATTTTGACTCAATTAGATCTGAAAAGTGTGGCAAACACAAGATGTGATCTAAAATGCTCCAACAGAAGACACCGATGGAGGGTATGACAGGAGTCAAGAATAAATGCTGTGGTGCCAGCTGGCCACCCCGATTACTTGAAAATTAAAGCAAATAAGAAAAACATAGAGAGCATGGTAAAATAACAAAGCAAATTTCTAGCCATTGGCCATGAGTGTACAGGCTCCGCAGAGTGGTCAATTCTCAGGTTAGGAGCTCCTTAATGTGGGCAGCTCATCTCCTGAATGAGACCCGACCTTCTGGGAGCGCCTTACTTTAATAGCTCCTGGGTAGTGTCAATTGCCCTCAAATGGGTATCTTCTCCTAACTGTAGGTAACAAAAAAGATAAGAGAGTTGGCTATATTTCCCACTGGTGGTCTGGGGTGGAAGTGCTTACCTCAGACAAACCCGGAAGTTGACCCTCTGATGTGCATGTGTGACACCTCATACTTCAATACCTCTGTCCTTCCATTCACTTTGCCGGAACCTAAAACAGGACCTATCCATGCCACTTGTCACTTTCACACAAATATACACAGACACACATACACTCAACTGGGAAATTTACTGTTATTTTATTTTGGATGAGAGGAAACCAGAATATCATGCAGACTCCTCATTGATAATAGCTGGGCTGGTGATCAAACTTAAAGGCCTGGGACAAATGACCCACTGTTCAAGAATTTTCTGAAGCCTTCAATTTGCTTCATATTTATTAAAAAATATTCATTGTGACTGCTAACGTTATCCTGTCTTGCCAAGTATATACTATGCATCCTAATTTTGTAAGTCACCTTGAGCAAAGGTGCCTGCCAATGAAAGAATAAAAAATAGCAGGCAACACCATTCAGGAGCTGCTAGCTGGCATCACAAATAATATGTTTATTCATCAGCTGCTGGCTGTTGTAGTAAGTCTTGGGGTTAATTTATCTAAATGTATTATAAGAAGGCGCTTTCATAAAAGCATCTGTGCAATTCAATGCTCTGATGGTATTTGGCAACAAAGCAATGTCACACACATAGAGTTTGCAAATGCTGATTTGTGCCTGGTAATAGAAAAATTACATTAACATTGAATGTATTTTTATGGTGGTTACAATTGAGGAATTATTTGAATTTACTGTTTTCTAAATTTTCTCATTACAAATCAGAGTTTTGGGGAATGAATTTCTGTCTCAAGCACTGGGTGAAAAGCAGAAACTTTCCTTGGATTCAACACCTTCCATTACAGAGCACACTCACTCCGACTGGACTGTCATTAAACCTGACCTGCATGTCTTTAGGACAAGGCAGGAAGGTGTACAAAGGAGATAATCATTATAGGAAATCACCTAAATATTAAAGCACAAGGGCATCAACATTAAAAATAGAGAGCAGAGTGAACCTCCGGTGAGTCCTCCGGTGGTCTGTGCATAATCTGTACCTGATGTGATTACTGACCAGAGCCGGTATCTTCATTTCAGAGAAAATGGATTGCAACATCTGGCCCCTGGCTCCAGTGTTCAGCCCAGTGAGAACATGGGGAGACCTCCACACAGAGAGTGACTGGATCAAGAATTAAACTTAGGAGCTGGGAGGGCCACTGTGGCACACCATTTGCATTTACATTCTCTTGTTCTCCACATTTGCTAATTCTAGTTCTACAAAGGACAGAGTTTTAAATTATCGAAATGATTTTGAATAGTATATAAACTGGCTTTATAATTAAGGGAAGCTGTTCATTTTTTCACGTGGAATAGCTAACTCATTTATCATGATAGTCCATATAGCATAAGAGAAATTTAAAGAACTCAAATTTTGCAATTAAATTGGATTCAGAAAATACTCCTTCACTTTCTGTATACTTTATTGTTTTGAAGATTTAATTTTAATTTCTCATTTTTGTCTATCAATCTCCACTCGGTAACCTATAATGACAAAGTGAAAATATGTTTTGAGAAACATTTGCAAATGTATTAAAAATAAAAAACTGAGATCACTCATACCCTTAGAATGAAACTGCCACCACCATACTTCAGCACAGAGATGGTATTTGGCATGTGATATCTGGTCTTGCTCTGTTTAAAAATAATTCTACTTTTGTCTTATCAGACCACAGAATCATTTTCCTCATGCTCTGAGAGGTCATCATAAGCCTTTTCTCTAGCCACTCTACCATAAACACCTGATTAATGGAGGGCTACTGAGATGGTAATTCATTCAACAGGTTCTCTCATCTGAGCAGAGGACTTCTAAAGACTGGTTAGAGTGACCACTGGGTTCTTGGTCACTTCCCTAAATACCTTCATGCCCGATTAAACAGTTTGGCCAAATAGCCAACTCTAGGAAGAATCCCAGTAGTTCCAGACTCTTCCAATTTCTTAATGATTGAGGACACTGTGCTCCTGGGAACACTCAAAGCTTTAGAAATGATTTTATCCTTTTGCCTTAAACTATACCTTACCACAATCTGATCAGGGAGGTTTACAGAGAGTTCCTTGGAAATCATGACTTGCTTTTTGTCTTGAAATGCAGTGGGAATTGTGGAACCTCATATACACAGGTGTGTGACTTTCTAAACAATGTCCAGTAAATTCAGTTTGCCACAGATGGACTACAATCAAGTTCTGGACACATCTCAAGGAGAATTAAAGCAAACAGAATGTATCTGACCACACTGATGTGTGCTACAGCAAAGGATCTGAAAACTTAAATTAACAAAAGATTTTTAATATAGTACATTTGTTAAAACTTGTTTTCACTTTGTCATTATCGGTTATTGAGAATAGGTTGATGGAAACTGTGGAAGTAACTCCCGAGGAAGACAGAAATACTTCAATCAATCAGTCTTTATTCAGTCATAGATTAGTACATAGGAATTATGTTTGGCAAAGTAGAAGAGTGAGGTTCCGTTTTTTTAGTTGGCTTTTTAGATTTTCTTCCTCCCCCTTCACCTTACTTATAAAAAAAAGCACAATATCATTTACCCAAGTATTTCATCTTGTATTGCGCATATCGGCCAACTGTTTCTGTTTTGTGTACATGTCAGAAGGGCCCTAAAGGGCCATCTTAAATGTATCTAACAGACGCATTCATAAAAAAGGATGTTGTCCAATGTCAGGTTACTGCAAACCTGTCTTGTGACAGACGCCTGTATGAATAACCTGCCGTTAAAGCGAAACAGATTTGTCAGCTTTTAACCCTTAGTAGATTGCAAGCAGTTCATTTTTCTTTCACAGTACCTATCTTTATATAGATAATATTTTGTATCTCTGCCTGAGCGAAATGTTAGGCAGCATCCATAAAAGGGCTGCAATGACCAATGAAGAGTGGAAAGAAAAACCACAAAGAGAGACAGATGTAAGGTCCTAGCATACCTGGTGAAGAAGGGTAACAAAAACCACAAAGAAAGATGGCTGTTAGAGCTAAAGCGTCCGATGAACAAAGGCAACAAAACACACAAGAAAGAGGTAGGTAGGGGCTAGCATATCATTTGAAGAAAGATTTGTAAATGCACAATGCAATCAAAACAGACGGACTTATCATTGTACCATTAAGCCAGTTTGGACTCTGGACAGTGATGGACCCTGTTTCTTAAGGGACATCAGTAATGTATTTAGTTTAAATTATGGAATACAGAAAACTGTGGTAGAATATTCAAAGGAAATCATGGGACTAGTATTATGCTTCCAGACAAAAAAATATGATAAATAGATGAATATTAGATGAAGACTTAACAGTGAATATCCTACATGTTTAGACCATTGTGGAACAAAATTTTCCTATGATAAGGGATTATTTTTAAGTAATACAAAAATAATTTTTGATTTATTATTTCACTTCTTCATAGGTTTCTGTAAATGAAGCATAAATAAGATCAAGGAAAAAAAAAGGAATACAGACAGGACCAGAACCATGATGCCACTGATTTGTAGTCAACACTTGTAGACTGGTAATAAGATCACCATTTCTGACTGTTAAATGTAACATATCATTGCAGTTTTCTCTAAATGTCTTCATTATCACAACTTTTTGGTGGGACTCGATTTTTCTGGGGTTCAGGGCATTGAGATACATCTTTTGGTGAAAACCATAATTCCATAGGTTATCTACAAACAACCAAGAGTTTCTTATCAGTTTTTCAGCAAGTCAATCAGAGGCTTACAACTTTTTATATATAAAGTGAGTACTAAGACCTCTTAGTGGGAGTTCGGGGTGATGTTTTTAGATGCAGAATTGGCTCAGAAACAGGAAGCAGAGGGTGATGGTGCGAGGAACCTCATCAGAACTGGCTGATGTTAAGAGTGGTGCTCCACAGGGGTCAGTGCTAGGTCCGTTGCTATTTTTAATATATAAATGATTTAGATAGGAATATAAGTAACAAGCTGGTTAAGTTTGCAGATGATACCAAGATAGGTGGATTAGCAGATAATTTGGAATCCGTTATATCATTACAGAAGAACTTGGATAGCATACAGGCTTGGGCAGATTTGTGGCAAATGAAATTTAATGTCAGTAAATGTAAAGTATTACACATAGGAAGTAAAAATATTAGGTTTGAATACACAATGGGCGGTCGGAAAATCGAGAGTACACCTTATGAGAAGGATTTAGGAGTCATAGTGGACTCTAAGGTTTCAACTTCCCGACAATGTTCAGAAGCCATTAAGAAGGCTAACAGAATGTTAGGTTATATAGCGCCTTGATGTGTGGAGTACAAGTCACAGGAGGTTCTGCTCAACCTTTATAATGCACTGGTGAGGCCTCATCTGGAGTACTGTGTGCAGTTTTGGTCTTAAGGGATCAAAAATGACATAGCAGCACTAGAAAAGGTCCAGAGAAGAGCGACTAGGCTGATTCCAGGGCTACAGGGGTTGAATTATGAGGAAAGATTAAAAGAGCTGAACCTTTACAGTTTAAGCAAAAGAAGATTAAGAGGTGAGATGATTGAAGTGATTAAAATTATGAAGGGAATTAGTACAGTGGATCGAGACTTGTATTTTAAAATGAGTTCATCAAGAACATGGGGACACAGTTGGAAACTTGTTAAGGGTAAATTTCGCACAAACATTAGGAGGTTTTTCTTTACACAAACATTGATAGACACTTGGAATAAGCTACCAAGTAGTGTGGTAGACAATAAGACGTTAGGGACTTTCAAAACTCGACTTGATGTTTTCTTGGAGGAAATAAGTGGATAGGACAGGCGAGCTTTGTTGGGCTGAATGGCCTGTTCTCATCTAGAGTTTTCTAATGTTCTTTATTGTTTCATATTTTGCTATGTTGCAACCTTGTGTTAAAATCATTTACATAGATTTTCCCCTACATCAAGCAACAATCAATACTTGTGAATGCCAAAGCAAAAACAATATTTTAGAATTTTTTGTAAATGATATAGTAAGAATTTTTATTAAAGAGGATCAGGAGTTGAAATAAAGTTCAAAACTAAAGTTGAAGTCAAAACCAATAGTCTAACCAACCTGTCATCCGAGGTCAAACATAATGGCAATTAAGAAAAACAACATTTTCTTCTTTTTCAAATCATGAAAAACTATATTTTTGAAATCCCTGATATTTAAACCTCCAAAATATGTGCATATATTGTGATAAGGGGATCACATAACACCACAACAAATAGAAGAAAACAAATAGAGAAAGCCATACCATAATTCTGTATACATAGTAACATTTGTCTACAGGTTGGTACACATCCTGGATTGCTGGCTGGGGATTCACTATAAAAGTGCTATAAACCCCCAGTTCTCTAGATGGCAGCAGCAGTCCTGTATTGCAGAGATCCAGGGTACTGCATAGGTTGCTGGGGAGTAGTAATTTTAGGTGTGACCTGGAAGTATTTCCTCTCAAAGTGGAATGGCACTGGAAGTACTCCCAGAGCTGAACTTTTTAGGGCTGTCTTCCCTTCAGTTTGTTGAGGTTGGAGTTGGAAGAGGAGGTGATTATGTAGAGGAAGCAGAAGACTGGGAGTGTACTTGATTTCAGACTTTGGAAGTTAGTCCTATTGTGTTTAGACAGTCCCAATTATTTTAATATTCACGCATCTTTATCCATATATTTGGTTGTTAGATATGGAGAGTCTATTTACAATTTCATTTTACTTTTTGAGCTGATAATATAGATTTTTGTTACCATCTTAATTTTTCTTGTATAGATGAAGCATTAGTTTTGCTCACATGACCTCAGCTCCCTTTTAGAGACAATACTCTGTAAATAAAGAAAGTCTTGAAACATCATCACAAATGTATCCAAAAATGGACTTCCTTTATTTAAACCATGTTGGTGGAGCATGTGGAAGAAAATTTTGAATACAGACACTCCCAACTGGAATGCCCCGATTTAAGCAATAAAACACAGGCAGGAGAAAGCGTCAATCATTATTCTTTATCTAAATCTCACAAGAGGTAACAAGTGCATATCTTATTAGCCACATGTTCCAAAGAAAAAAAGTGTCATCTGCGCTGTATTTATACAATTCATTAATTAGGTCGCCCTGTGGTGGGCTGGCGCCCTGCCCAGGGTTAGTTTCCTGCTTTGCGCCCTGTGTTGGCTGAGATTGGCTCCAGCAGACCCCCATGACCCTGTAGTTAAGATATAGCGGGTTGGATAAGGGATGGATTAATTAGGTCACTACTCATAAAGGAATTCATTACCTAATCAGAAAACTTTTAACATGATTGGTTACACCTAGTTGCTAATGGGACATGGCAAATGTTGATTCCTTAAATGACCACAATTTGATTGATAGTCCTGTTTTCTTAGAATGCACATGACATTTTAAATGTATTATTTTTATACTTTTTTTAGGAGACGTGTCAGTTTGTCCACATTCATCCTATTTTCCAATAAAAACAATGGCCTATTTTTTTATGGGTACAAAAAACAGGAAACTTAGTACTATAGAATAATGATTATACCATAAATATAACATTTTCTCTTAAGGGGCTATATAAAATAACAAGAAATACTGTACATTTATCATAGTGAATAATAAAATAACAGCATCAGCTTTTAAGCATAAGCTCAGAAGGACATGAGACTCAGACACATTGGACCAGGGTTCATATTCAGCTCTTACAAGCAATCATGTACTCTTGTTCAGTGCAACATGGCAGACTGGCTAAAAGGTCAAAATTATCTAAAGTAAAGCAGATTCATTTACATATCATATTCAAATCCTTTCAATTTACCCCAATCAGTTCACAGATAAATGGTATATTCTAGTAACACCCCTTAATGTCTTAAGTATAATATAAAGGTCCCAATATTAAAAGGTGTCATTAACTATCTTGTTCATACTTCTTAAATGTAAAGTATTATCAGAGAACAAAATAAGTAAATAAAAATGTAAAATATCATATGATCCCATCTAGAATTTGATGTGCTGATACAAATGAAGTCAGGATGTCCTAATTTAATGAGCAGGCACAGACTGAACAATTTGAAGCACTTTTACAATCCAAACAGTAAGTGTTTCCCTTATAACATCACACCTTTGCTGTCAGTATACATTTCATCTAAACAAGGCAGTGGTCACACTTTAAGGTTATCCCTTGGTAGACAAAAAGTCTCAGTTTCTGTAGTGTCAGTTTCATATCTAAAGAAGAAATCGCGCCAGGTTTTGACTTTCTGATATTGTACTCTTGTTTTGCCATCAGGTTTTGCTTGCTTATTATTGTTCTTTCTTCTGACCTTTGACCCATGCGTTTCCCTTTTGACCATGTCTGCTCAGTGTTCTGATAATCTCCTGCTTTTTTCAGTTCACAACAATCCTGAGTATCCTTAATAATTATTTTGTTTACCTTTTGGGTTATTTCGTATTCTTCTGTTTCAACTTCCCTTCCCAGATCAATAAAGTGCCTGTTGTAAATAAAGACTGGACTGTCCAGGTGTGTTTTTGAATTCTGCATATTGTCACACGTGTGTACCTGGAGATCTCCTTTCTGACCTCAATTGAGTTAAGTGATACCACTCTGAGATGAGAGGGTGTACTTTCGCTGAATGTTTCTTCTCTTCCACGCGCAGCCCTATGAAGACAACCAGTGAAGGCATCTGACTCCATCCACGGTGCCAAGTGAAGGCTTTTCCCATTCTGGCTGGGGCTGTATTAAAAGAGACATCCCTGGAAGATGGTGTCTCATTCAGTCCTTGATCCTGTATAAGACCCCTGTCTGATAAATCCAGGCAGTGGATGTTATAGCCGGCAACATTCCATTATGTCCTTGTTTTCTTTTACTTTGTTATCATTTGGGATTCCCCAGGTGGTGCCCCTGTTAATATTAGTGAACTTCTCCATTTTTTTATATATATATACTGTACAGGGCGAGCCAATAATGAAGAACTACATTTCTCAAGGTCATTGTGTGAAGTAGAGGCAGCCAAGTGGGTTGGGAAGGGGTCCTTTCATAGGTGATCCCTGTAGTTTTCAGTTGGCTACATGCCTTGGTCTGATGCACACCGTGCTTTTGCTTTCAAAATGTTCTTCAAAAACGATTCCATCATCAATATGCAATGTGCCTTCCGTACGCACTTCAGCATTCCACCTAATGGTGACGTCCCAAATCGGAAAAAAATTCTTCAGTGGGTGGCTAAATCTAGACAGATGGGTACAACATTGAGCAGAAAATCTCCATGTCATCCTCGGACTGTACGAACGCTTGAAAACATCCAATCTGTAAGGGTATTGATTTTGCAATCTCCTAGACTTTCAGCGCGCAAATATGTTTCTGGCATTTCCAACATGTCTTTGAGGAGGAATTTGCATGAGGACCTTAATTTCCATCCATACAGCATGATGGTTGTTCAGCAACTCACTGAGAGAGACTGGGAGAGCCATAGAGAGTTGTGTGCAAACATTCTTCAAACCGTTCATCGATATGCCATCGTCATGTGCAGCGATGAGGCACATATCTATTTGAATCCATCCATCCATCCATTATCCAACCCGCTATATCCTAACTACAAGATCACGGGGGTCTGCTGGAGCCAATCCCAGCCAACACAGGGCGCAAGGCAGGAACCAATCCTGGGCAGGACGCCAACCCACTACAGGACACCCACACACCAAACACACACTAGGGATAATTTAAAATCGCCAATCCACCTAACCTGCATGTCCTTGGACTGTGGGAGGAAACTGGAGCACCCGGAGGAAACCCACGCAGGCACGGGGAGAACATGCAACCTCCATTCAGGGAGGACCCGGGAAGCGAACCCAGGTCTCCTTACTGTGAGGCAGCAGCACTACCTCTGCACCACCATGCCGCCTATCCATTTGAATGGTTGTGTAAATAAGCAAAGCTTTCACTATTGGGCTTGAAACCAACCCTCTTGATCTTCATCAGAGACCCCTGCACAGTGAGCATGTTGTAGTTTGGTGTGCTGTTGCAGAATTTGACACTGAAAGCCCTTACTTTATT
Organism: Polypterus senegalus; assembly: GCF_016835505.1. NCBI lineage: Eukaryota > Metazoa > Chordata > Cladistia > Polypteriformes > Polypteridae > Polypterus > Polypterus senegalus. The sequence goes on from NC_053159.1 coordinate 33,899,420, forward strand.
GAGGCAGAGGAGCAACTTTTGTGGCCCCAACTGGAAGAAATGGATGTGGTGGATGCCTGGTTTCAGCAGGATGGAGCAGTAGCTCATATGGTGCTGAGATCCATGCAAGTTTTGTTGGAGATGTTTCTGAGGAAGCTGTTCTCCCTGCAAATTGTATTATTTGTTATTGGTTTATTTGTGTATGGTGGCTGTGGTGCTTAAAAGGCACTTTGAAGAAAGAAGAATAATTAAAAGATCTTCTTAATGCTTTTACCCTGTGTCTACGTCTGTTTGCTGGGTTTCACAGGGCAACAGCGCCCTCTAGTGTTCTTACTATATATATATATATATATATATATATATATATATATATATATATATATATATATATATATATATATATATATATATATATAATACGCTACCATGGCTGTTCAATTGTCTGCCCAGGATTTTAAATCACCTGTTGCTCGCAAACCGTTTCACCTTTTGACTTGAAATTTGGTACACATATACTACATGACCTCTACTGTATGCTTTTGGGGGTGATGATTGACCTCCAAGGTTATTCCTTTATTTTTACTTTATTTTATTGTAGAATCAACAATTGGCAATGGCCAGCAGAGTGACCGTTTTGCGCAGGCGTACGGGCGCCGTTCTCATCCGTACCACCTTCGCCGTCACTTCCCCTACCTCTTCATATTTTAAATCATTCTTGAGGCAGATTGAAGACTTAAGTGCCAGCTTAAGTGAAAAATTAAGAAAAAAACGTAAGTAATTGCAACATAAACACTGACTTAATCAGTTTTGACACGAAAAAATGCCAATGAAAGAAGAGGAGTAGCCGGCCACTAGGGTGGAAAAAAGAAAAGCTGCTCAGGAAGCAGCAAGCGTATCAACCTCTGAGCAAATTAATGCTAAACGTACAGAGAAAGAGGATGAAAACTATGAATGCTCAAGTCAAGTGTAATGTGCAGTGCTCCGTTACTGGTATATATATATTGTCACGCATGCGCGATTGGAAGGCAGCTAAATGGCCTGAATAATTGTAGTACCACGCCAGACCACGGAGTGGCAAGCTGCACTGACTTTCTCTCTCAATCCTCTGCAGACCATCCATGGGAAATCCGGCTAGGTCCCAGCACCACTGATGACGTCACTTCTGGTACTGGTGTCATTGATGATGTCACTTCCTCTCCCCAAAGATGTCACTTCTGGTTCTAGTGATATTAATAATGTCACTTCCGATCCCCAACAACATCACTTCCGGTTCTGGTGCAGATGGTGCCACTTCCTGTCCTGACATTTAAAGCCAAATCAGTTCATTTTTGGACTCAGAGCTGTGAACATCTCTACAAAATGACCCATTTTTACCCAGGACACAGTATACGGGTGGCTGCCCCAAACCCTTTTTAATGTCTTTGGACCAATCTTGTGACTAACTATATAGATAGATATAGATTCTGCTCACCAGTTCCATCAGTCTCTTGAGGCAGGAGAAGGCAGGGACAGGATTCTTAAGAGAAAGAATTAGAACAAAATGGAAAGAGACAGAGAGAACATTGAGAATACTGACAATGCCTTAGTGGCTGCCTGCAGTGTGCTAGCTCACCTTTGTAGTTTGCCCTTCATGTTTTTAACCTAGAAATGAGCAAACCTGATTGTGTCCCAAATCATTCCGATGTGAAGTACTGACACTCACTGCCACTGAGATAGACTACAGCCACTTGGTACCTTAAATTAGCTGGAGCAGGAATGAAAAAATGGCGCTTCATCTTCACACTTTACACAAGGATTTGCGCTACACCTTCCCAGATGATATATGAAGCCCATTAATACTAAAACATTTTAAGATAATACCCCAAGGACACTTAGCAGCAAAGAGGTAAATCATTGCTCTCTTCCTTCCATAATGAATATTAAGACATTTTTCTGTCTTTATTGTATTTATCTCATATATTATTACATTTCTGAAGCAACTGCTGATTTCTAAACTGTTAATCTTTAAAGTGTTCTCAAAAACTTGCATCGCTGTACAGGATTATGTGTAATTGGGAATCTGCCATCTTGTCTCAGGTCAAATGTTAAACCTTAAGTTTTTGTCATTGGACGAACTTTTAATAATAAAGCTCTACGCATTGCTCTCCCTCACCTATTGTGATGCAAATCTTCTCTGCACCAGGCAATGTGCATAATGAATGCATCATTCACGGTTGCTTAATCCTGCAGGATTTTTGCAGCTTTGGAGAAAGCTGACAGGATGGCAAATGTTTATTTTTTAATCAATCTCATGTACAGATCCCTGCAAGATCTAATTTATTATATTTGGTCTCTGTATGTCCCTTTCAAGGTGGCAAATTTGTTTTGCAAACGTGCATCTTACATCCCGTAAATTGCTAATGAAATTCTGTAAGGCAAACAATGGCTCCATAATTACATATAGTCCAATCTTCTCAGCTAATTAATTTGTAAAATCAAGCCTCAACAATGGCATTCTACGAAGGAGACCCTATTCCCACATGAATGGTCCTCCCACAGCCATCTTTAGGAAAATTATACTTGCTTATTTTATCCAGCTGATTTTCCCAGTTTGCTCACTGCCTGAAAGCTGAATGTGAATTGTTAAGAGCCGCATTAAGACAATGAATTAAAATGGTGTTAATGTAGGCCAATCTGTTGTGAACTTCTGTTAAATGAAAAACATGATTGGGGCTGATAAAATCAAAAAAGACAAACACGGATTTTTGCAATTTAGTGGCTAAGGAAGTTGACTTTAAACCCTAAGGCTGCCAGTTCAGTTTTTACCTCTGCCTCAATCTGTCATCCCGAGCAAGACACTTAACCTGCCTGTGCTCTAGCTGTCTGCAAACAACAGTACTTTATCATGATCTTGTAAGTCACCCTGGATAAACATGTCATATATATATATATATATATATATATATATATATATATATATATACACACACACACATATATAGACAGATTCATCAGCCAGTGTATTAGGTACATCTTGCTAGTACCGGATTGGAGCCACATTCTCCTTCAGAACTGTCGTAATTCTTTGTGGCATAGAGTCAATAAGGTGCATCTATCTATAGTGTATATATCTATATCTATACTAATAAAAGGCAAAGCCCTCACTCACTCACTCACTCATCACTAATTCTCCAACTTCCCGTGTAGGTAGAAGGATGAAATTTGGCAGGCTCATTCCTTACAGCTTACTTACAAAAGTTGGGCAGGTTTCATTTCGAAATTCTAAGCGTAATGGTCATAACTGGAACGTATTTTCGTCCATATACTGTAACAGAATGCAGCTCGATAGCCATGGGAGGCGGAGTTTCGTATTAAAATATTTAATCAATCACATTTCAGCCGTCATTTGTTGCCATGCAGAGAGAATAGACTGCAGCTCGATAGCCGTGGGAGGCGGAGATTCATATTAAAGCATTTAACCAAACACATTTCAGCCATCATTTGTTACCAGGCAGAGAGGCTTTCACAATCTGTTGTGGAGGCACTCTAACACAGAATAAATGTCGATTAACCTGTTGCTTCAACCAATCAGATTTTGAGTTGGTGTCAGTAGGGCCCTCTAGCAGGCGTACGGCAACGTCACCGTATTCAGACCCATTGATTGGATAGAAGCCGATATGAAGAACTCTCCGAGGCCACTGAACGCACCGCAAATGCTCCGAGCGAAAGATCGTCGCACGCATTACGGCCAACTCCATGGCAGGATTCTGGACAATATTATTTGCCAGACACAGACCAGATTTCAAGACCACGAAAACCTGATGTTTGTCACACTCCTCGAGCCCCAGAAGTTTCGGGAATACAAGAAAAATTTCACGCATGCAGCCTTCTCCACTTTAACACAAGAGCCACGGATCGCTTTTTGATCTGACTCGGCTAAAAACAGAACTGACTGTAATGTATGCCATGGATGATTTTGCAGGAAAATCTCCCACTGATCTCCTTGACTTCCTTCATCAGAATAATCTGAATGAGAGCATGGGGCAGCTATTCACATTGGTATATTTGGCGGTGAGTATTCCTGTGTACACTGCTTCTGTCGATTGGACATTTTCAGCCATAAAGCGAATTGAAACTTATGCCAAAAATACCATAGGGCGGGTTTGCCTTTCAGCATTAGCTTCGATGGCGATAGAAAGTGAGGTTTTGATGGAACTGAAGTGCACGGATAATCCATACAACAGAGTAATTGAACTGTTTTTGAGGAAAGACAGGACGATGGATTTTATTTCCAAATAATCCAAATTTTTGGTGAGTAAAATGTTGCGATTTTCCTAAATAATATTGCAAGTTTATGAGTTATTATTGATGTCTTTTATGTGTGGCGCGGCTGTGGCTGCATTAGAAAGGAACTTGTTCATCCCTGGTTTGTCTATAAAATAAAGGCATTCGTTGTGGCTACAGGAGTATATATATATATATACAGTAATCCCTCGCTATATCGCGCTTTGACTTTCACGGCTTCACTCTATCGCGGATTTTATATGAAAGCATAATTAAATATATAACGCGATTTTTTGCTGCTTCGCGGTTCTGGACAATGTGTCTTTTTATTTCCTGTACATGCTTCCTCAGTTGGTTTGCCCAGTTGATTTCATACAAGGAACGCTATTGGCGGATGACTGAGAAGCTAACCATTCAGAGCACGCAGTTAAGTTCCTGCGTGCTGAATGCAGTGTTAACCAGGAAGTCTCGTCTCGCTCATTCAGCATCAACGTGTTTCGCTGTGTAAAGAGTTGTGCTCTTTTGTGTTTGTCTTTGTGCATAGTCAAGCCCTTCATTATGGCTCCAAAATGATCTGCTACTGCTTCAGGGGCCGTGCCCAAGCGCAAACGGAAGATGTTAACGATTGCTGAAAAGGTAAACATTTTGGATTTGTTGAAGGCTACGATTCTTTTTATTTAAAAAGTAGGAAAGGAATATAAGATCTACGGCCGCAGTGTCCTTTTATCCAGGGTGCAAAACGAGTTGTAAGTGGATGTAATAAGGCAGTAGTCTGGATGGAATCTGCTTTAGGGATTTGGATTGAAGACTGCCAGAAGATGAACAACGGCAGTGCTACACAATTGCCTGAAGTGGCTCCTTTGGAAGAACTGTAACGCTCTCCTTTGTTGTGCAGTAAAATTAAACTCATTGTTATTGGACAAGTCATCGTGTCATTGTTGGTAAATAACCATAATTAATTTTCTACTTACAGTACGCAACATGAGAGGCTTCACCGCTAGCGCTGATGTCCGAGGTTCGATTCCCGAGAGGGGGTGCTGATGAGCTCAGAATTATTTCAATATATTTAATTTATATATATCAGTGCTTCCCGATTCATTTTACCCTTGCACCCCCTTGGTTTGAGAAGAAGTATGAAAAAATATGAGGTTAATAAAGAAACACAAATCACCAATTGAAGCTTTATGAACAATGGATACGCTATTCGCCATCAATAATTGTTTTAGTAAAGCCATACTCAGTGTAATCCTCCTTCCATTTTATAATTTTTACGCGACTAGCCATGATTAAATGAACGGTAAAAAAGTAAGAGCGAAGCGAGGGTGACTTATACAGGCAGGCAGGCGACAGCTCAATAGGTCGAATTTGGATATAAGTGGGTTCTATTTAGTCGCCAGAAATATCTTTGGTAGGAATGGAAGTTGAATTTAATCTTTAAATTTCTATGGTGAAGAAAAATTTATGCAATGATGACTAAATTTAACTTACATTCCTACTAAACATATTTCTGTCGACTAAATAAAAATTACTTAAATTTAAAATTTAAATAGAACTTGAACAGATACGATAGTTCATAATACCCACGCAGCACTACAGTAAGTGCACGTAAGAGCAGGAGTCATCCATTTTAACAAGCAGCGTATTGCACTTATACAAAATAGCTTGCCCATTTAATTATTTAGGAATGGACAGATAAATTAAGATTTTGTACAAATAATGTTTTTCATTTTTCTTCCTCGATGGATTCTAGCACCCCCAGCAACAGCTGCTCGCACCCCAAAGGAGATATATATATATATATATATATATATAGATATACATATATAGATAGATAGATATAGATATATAGATAGATAGATAGATAGATATAGATAGATAGATAGATATATACATATAGATAGATAGATAGATAGATAGATAGATAGATAGATAGATGTGTATGTATATGTGTGTGTGTATATATGTAGATATGTATGTATATATATATATATATACAGTATATATATATATGCCAGCAACACTCATGACAATGACAAAACAATTACATTGTCAATCATGTTACGTTATTATTAAAATGTTTCCTTTTCTTTCTCATTACTTCTTTAACACACTACTTCTCCGCTGCAAAGCATGGGTATTTTGCTATATATGTATATGTGTATATGTATATATATATATATATGTGTGTGTGTATATATGTTTATATGCGTGTGTCTGTATGTGTGTGTGTGTGTATATATATATATATATATATATATATATATAGTCATGCACGCTCGAGTAGGGGCCACGGACGGACCTTAATACGTTCGGGAAGACATACGCCAGCAGGGAGTGGAGGGGTACTAACCTTTCTCCTTTTGTTTCTTACAGAAGAAAAGACGCACCGCTGCCATTAGCCTCCCTCCTACAAGGGATGACAGCGCAGATCCAGTCCCTTCAGAAAGCGCAAGCTGCGACGAACCGAGAATTAGAGGAGACGAAGTCCAGGTTGGCCGCCGCGCAGACGGTAAGACCAGCTCTACCTCGACTGACGCCTCCACCTCTTGTTCCATTATCGGAAGATAACGACATCGAGTCATATTTGGGCATCATTGAAAGGATGGCCACCCGGAACCAGTGGCAGCGTTCCGAGTGGGCGTCCATCCTGGCACCCTACCTGAAGGAACCGCGCAGCGGGCTTATTACGACCTCACCGAGGAGGAGGCCGCAGACTATGACCTTCTAAAAGTGGAGATCCTGGCACGCTACGGCATCACGCCGGGCCAGCAGGCGAGCGAATGGAGGAACTGGCAGTTTGACCCTGACAAGCCGGCCCGAGCACAGGCCTTCGACTTCTGGGGCAAAATGGGGTGTTGGTTACGGCCCGAGGGTCCCCAAGCCCGGAAGGTGGTAGAACAGGTGGCCTGTGAAGGCCTGGTCAACGCTATGCCAAGTTTCCTCGCCCAGCAGGTCCGCCGACATCCTTTCAAGGATATGCAGGGTCTCCTGGAAGTCCTCGAGCGTCAGATCGCGGTCCTCCGAGCCGGGGGGTTGGAAAGGCAAGGTCGCGGGAACCGACAGGAACGTGTTGCCACCCTCGAGCCCACTTGATGCGCTGCGGAAGTGCCGCCGAAACCCAAAGAAAAGCCGGCTTCTCCGGGCTGTTTCAAGTGTGGTGAGGTCGGCCATCTGTTACCTGCGTGCCTGCTAAACACGGAGCCTATGGACTGCACTTGGACTACAACAGAGAGGTACTGTGCCCCATAGCATCCCCTGGCAAGTCCTAATTGGGCACTCGGTGGTGGCTTTGTTTGATTCCGGCAGCAACATAACCATTGTCGCTCTCCGTTATGTTTTACCACGACAGTGTCTAAACCAACATCTACAAGTCACTTGTGTACATGGGGAGACCAGGTCTTATCGTTCCGCAGACTGCTACATCACCTGGAAAGGGGAATTAACTCGCTTGCCGGTCGCTGTGTTACCTGAACCCCCTTTTCCGGTGATTTTGGGACATGACTGGTTGCGCAGAATCTCCGGTAAATTACACACCGCTCCCGGTTCCTCATTGGGTCTGGTTATGAAGGGGTGGGGCGCCCTTCCCGTGGTCCCCACGCCATGCTCTCGGGCAGACCCTAATGGCGCAGGCACACAGGGGGACGCTTCTCCGGCGACGGACCCTGACCCAGAAGTATCCGCCAGGGAGGGCACGAGCCAGGGAACTCTTCCTGTCACCGACTCACAAGACCCTCTGAATAGCTTGGATCATCAGTTTCGATCCACACCTGCGTCATTCAAAAGAGAACAGTGGAATGATGATTCCCTGAGATTTGCCCAGAATGCTATCGTTGTCCCCGGCAGCTCACAGGCTGACGATTCCATACCACGCAAGCCCTTTTTTGTGATGGAGAATGATCTGCTGTATCGAGTTACGACCCACGAGGGTGAGGTGCGGAAGTTGCTGCTAGTCCCGCGTACCTTCCGGCGGGAGATATGCAAACTAGCTCATGCTCACCTCTTAGGCGCCCACCTCAGGGCCGAGAACACCTTGGAGAGAATAAAGCTTCGTTTTTACTGGCCCAGGATCAATGAGGAGGTCCGGTGTTTCTGCCAATCCTGCCCGGAGTGTCAGATTCGCCAGATACCTAGGAGGGACCGCGCTCCTCTTGTTTCCATTCCGCTAATTGATGTTCCCTTTGACAGAATAGGGGTGGATTTAGTAGGACCCCTGGAACCCTCAAATCGTGGCCATAAATATATATTGGTCATGGTTGACTACGCAACCTGATACCCAGAGGCGGTTCCCCTGCACTCCACTAACACAAAGAATATCTCACGGGAATTAGTCAACCTATTTTCTAGAGTGGGAATACCCAGAGAAGTCCTCATGGACCAAGGTACACCCTTTACCTCGGATACATTCAGGGGGGTTGCTAGATTACTCCGTATTAAGCACCTGAAGACATCTGTCTATCACCCGCAAACAGACGGGCTGGTAGAACGTTTTAACCAGACTCTTAAATAGATACTAAGCAAGGTAGTCAACGCGGACAGTAGAAACTGGGACCAGCTCTTACCACTCGTGCTTTTTGCATACCGGGAAGTATCCCAGGCCTCTAGGAGTTTCTGCCCTTTTGAGTTATTATATGGACGACAACCCTGAGGACTATAAGATATAATAAAAGAAGGTTGGGAAGCAGAGGCCCTACCCTCCACCAATATATTGGAGTATGTGGCGCAACTACGCGACAGGTTCAATAAAATCAGGCCACTCCTGAAAGACCACGTGATTCGTGCGCAGGCAGCGCAAGCCCGGTGTTACAATCGTAACTCGGTCCTCTGGGAGTTCCACCCGTTCTCGTTCTCGTCTCGTTCCTACCTCCGATTCTAAGTTACTGGCTCACTGGCAAGGCACCTACGAGGTTAAGGAAAGAAAGGGGCTCATCGATTATTTGGTTAAACAACCAAATCGTCGGCCGAACGAGAGGATCTACCATGTAAATTTATTAAAACCTTGGAAAGACAGGGAGGAGTCTCCCGACACTCATAGATCCTTCTCCCTATTCGTGCGCACGCCTGCCCTTAACCTCGGTGACGAGCTGACACCCCTACAATGGCAGGAATTAACCCAGGCAATCCTGGCCGTTCCCGAAGTAGTGAGCGAGTTACCAGGCCAGACTTCACTGATTGAGCACGACATTGTCACGGCACCCGGAGTTATCATCCAGGAGAGACCCTATAGACTCCCGGAGGCAAAACGCACCAAAGTGGAACTTGAGGTTCAACGGATGTTGGACATGGATATTGTTGAAGAGAGCCATAGTCCCTGGTCCAGTCCTATTGTCCTCATTTCTAAGCCCGACGGCTCCTGGAGATTTTGTAATGACTTCAGACGTCTAAACCAGGTCTCCAAGTTTGATGCCTACCCGATACCCCGGATAGATGACCTTATTGAACGCCTGGATATGGCTCGATATTTGACTAGCCTTAATATGACAAAAGGGTACTGGCAAATTCCCTTAACGGCATCTGCCAAGGAGAAAAAATGCCTTCAGTACCCCTAGCGGACATTGGCAATATAAGGTCCTCCCATTTGGACAGCGCAGGGCCCCAGAGACCTTTCAGCGTCTGGTGGATAGAGTGCTAAAGCCCCACCAGTCCTATAGTGCCGCCTACCTGGATGACGTAGTCATCTATTCCAGCACCTGGAAGGAGCATCTATGGCAGGTATCCGCTGTCCTCGCGACACTAGCTAACCCCTGTAAGTGTTTCTTTGGTCTAAAGGAGGCCAAGCATTTAGGCTACCTAGTGGGACGAGGACAGGTGAAACAACAATATTCCAAAATAAATGACATCCTGGAATGGCCCCGTCCGAATACCAAGAGACAGGTGCAGGCTTTCTTGGGGTTAGCGGGGTACTACTGCCGGTTCGTGCCCCGTTTCTCTGAAAGAGCAGCACCCTTGACCGATTTAACGAAAAAAGGCGCTCCTTTATACGTGGTATGGAACGACAAGGCGAAACGTGCATTCAGTGACTTAAAAAAGGCCCTAACATCGGCACCAGTATTGAGAACCCCTGATTTTGGTCTTCCTTTTATTCTCTAGACCGATGCTTCGGACACAGGCCTAGACGCCGTGTTGATTATCGATGGTGTCGAGCACCCCCGTGATGTACCTGAGCCGGAAACTGTTGGACCGGGAGACCAGGTACACGGCAGTGGAGAGGGAAGCCTTGGCCATTAAGTGGGCGGTGACACATCTACGTTACTACCTGTTGGGTCGCGAATTCACTCTGGTGACTGATCATGCTGCTCCTTAGTGGATGTCACTACACAAGGAGTCGAATCCCCAAGTCACCAGGTGGTTTCTGGATTTGCAGCCATACAAGTTCGCCGTCACTTATTGTTGTGGCAACCTCCAGGCCAATGCCGATGCCCTCTCTCGTATTCACGACCTCTCGGTACAGTCCGCCCGACCTGACAGTTCTGGGCTGAGGGGAGTGGGTCGTGTCACACACGAACGAGTAGGGGGCCGCGGACGGACCTTAATACGTTCAGGAAGACATACGCCAGTAGGGAGTGGTGGGGTACTAACCTTTCTCCTTTTGTTTCTTACAGAAGAAAAGACGCACCGCCGCCATTAGCCTCCCTCCTACAGCTTCCCGCAGTACGCTACTTCCGCCCTTCCTCTGTCCACTACTCATGACGTCATCAATCCCATCTTCCACCATGGCTCCTAGCCAGCATTCCTCCACTTCCGGTCCCTCCTACATAAATGTCCGCCTATGCCATCTTTGGTCGTCAAGCTCATACTGAATATTGTTTCATGTACTTTGACCGCATAATTTATACTGTGAATTATATTTCAGTATATGGGGCCGGAAACCCCAAACCTTTATGCTGTTGTCTGATTTCTCTTTTACAATATATATATATATGCCAGCAACATTAATGACAATGACAAAACAATTACATTGTCAATCATGTTACGTTATTATTAAAATGTTTCCTTTTCTTTTTCATTACTTCTTTAACACACTACTTCTCCGCTGCGAAGCACGGGTATTTTGCTAGTATATATACAGTATATATAGTATCTATATCTATCTATCTATCTATCTATCTATCTATCTATCTATCTATCTATCTATCTATCTATCTATATAGACACACTCATCAGCCAGTGTATTAGGAACACCTTGCTAGTACCGGATTGGATCCCCATCCTCCTTCAGAACTGTCGTAATTCTTTGTGGCATAGAGTCAATAAGGTGCTAGAAACATTCCTCAGGGATTTTATCCCATATTGACGAGATAGCATCACGTAGTTGCTGAAGATCTGTTAACCACACATCCATGATGCGAATCTCCCATTCCACTACATCCCAAAGGTGCTCTATTGGGTTGAAATCTGGCTTCTGTGAAAGCCACTTGAGTACAGTGAACCCGTTGTCATGTTCAAGAAAGCAGTTTGAGATTATCTGAGCTTTGTGACATGGCGCATTATCCTGCTGGAAGTAGCCATCAGAAGTTGGGTACACTGTGCTCAAAAAGGAATGGACATGGTCAGCAACAATACTCACGTTGGCTGTGGCAAGTAAATGATGCTCAGCTGATTTTAAAGGACCCAAAGTGTGCCAAGAAAATATCCCCCACATCATTACACCACCACCAGCCTGAACCATTGATACAAGGCAGGATGAATCCATCTTATCATGTTGTTGACACCAAAGTCTGACACTACCATCTCAATGTTGCAGCAGAAATTGAGATTCATCAGACCAGGAAATGTTTTACCAATCTTTGATTGTCCAATTGTATTTTTTTTCCAAGCTGGCAGGAGTGGCACCCAGTATGGTCTCCTGCTGCTATAGCCCATCTGCTTCAAGGTTTGACATCTTGTGTATTCAGAGATGCTCTTCTGCATACCTCAGTTGTAATGAGTGGTTATTTGAGTTACTTTTGCCTTTTTGTCAGCTTGAACCAGCCGGGCCATTTTCCTGTGACCTCAGGCATCAAAAAGGCATTCTTGCCCAAATAACATTTTCCCTTTTCCGACCATTCTCTGTGTAAACTCTAGAGATGGTCATGCATGGAAATCCCAGTGGATAAGCAGTTTCTGAAATATTTAGACCAGCTTGTCTTGCACCAAACACACATACCACATTCAAAGTCACTTAAATTAACTTTCTTCCCCATTCTGATGTTCAGTTTGAACTTCAGCATTGAGTTGCTCCCATGTGTTTGGCAGATTAAATATTTGTGTTTACAAGTAGTTGGATATGTGTACTTAATAAAGTGGCCAGTGAGTGTATGTGTGTGCGTGTATATATATATATATATAGTCACACGCATGCACTTCGAGAACAGCTTATGGGCTTAGATGATGACCATTGTTATTGGATCGCTTCTTCTTCTTCTTTCCTCTCTGTAGAAAGGAAGATTGATGTGCCACCATCTATGATATCACTACCGGGGTCAGCCCATCTGTATCCATCTCTTCCTCCAAGAAATGACCACAAACAGAACCACCACCATCTTGAGGCAGACTCCACCAACACAATGGGACTAGTTTCAACTTAGTGTTAACACATGTTTTCTTTAGCGCCTATATATACACATATATATATATATATATACTGTATATATATATATATATATATATATATATATATATATATATATTGTGGAGGACTGCCAGCTTCCCATGCCAGTCCGCACCCCCAGGCTGCCAGGAGGAGCTCTTCCGACAGCAGGATCGTGCCCGAGGTCCAGCAGGGCCTTATGGACTTTGTAGTGTTTATACACAGCTGGATACTTTGGGGACCACCAGGAGTCGCTGTGGGGGGGCTTATGGGCCCTGTGAGGCCGTATGACCCGGGAGTATGTCACGGTCACGTGACAGGAAGAAATGTTGTGCTCCCGGGTTGAATAAAAGGACTGATTGCCCTGACCCGGAAGGAATTAGGAACTATGGATTGATGGGACAGAAACACCTCCGGGTCAGGGGCTATAAAAGAACGGTGCCTCAGTCCAGACACTGAGCTGTGCTGGGTGGGAGAGGAGCAAAGTGTCTGGGCGAGGAGGAGGGTTTAAAAGAGTATTGTTTATTGTATTTAATATATGAGTAGTGTGGAGGGTGCTTGGTGCACTGTAAGGAAATAAAGAAGTCTTGGACTTTTACCTGGTGTTTGGAGTTGTACCTGAGGGTCCAGTCCTCTCTCCAGCTCCGTCTCTCTTCCACCCGACTACCGCTCTCGACTGAAGGGAGACGGACCCTTAAATAGGAACCCGGATGGGCTCCAGCTGCTTCCCGGCACTCCTCCGCAGACACGCCCCAATGTGGCGGAAGTGCCGGTTGCGCACCCCATAAGCCCTCTGGGTGTCCCCTGTCTTCTTCCCCCCAGCACTTCCTGGTGTGGTGGAAGTGCTGGGCTCCAGGGTTGTTCAGTCACCGGGTTGCCGCCTGGCGGTGGCCATGGGTCCCTACAGGGCTGGGCTTTCAAGCCCTCTACCCGTGGCCCCCAACATAACCAGAGCGGTCGCCCCCTCACGGTCTGGAGGAGGTACAAGCCACAATATATATATAGATAGAGAGAGAGAGACAGAGACAGAGAGAAGAGAATAGTCTGTAAAAGATTTGTGAAAAAATGCAGTATAGTCTGACTGCTTTCAGAAATTATGCCATTATATGTTGAGACTGCCCTTTGCTTTCTCTTAGGTCCACTGATATGCAGTTTCTGAAGGTCCTTGTGTGGTTGGTTGTTGCAGAGCTTGCCATAGTTTCACCTCTGAGTTAGCCTTTCTGACTTGTAGTCCCAGGCTTGCTCAATGGTGTTGAGATCTGTGGGGGCCATACCAGCTGTTGCAGTGTTCTCTGTTTCTCTTTCACTGCAGATAGTTTTTATGTTTTTGGGGTCATTGTCACATGTGGTCAAGAAAAATACTGCACGTTACCACTGAAAAATATTGGGGCACCAACCTGGTTGTTGTTAATTCAAACAAAATTATTAGTAAAAACAATGCAAATTAGGGCTGCTATGCATGCCACTAGGAAAGAAGACTTCTAAAAAGCATATTGCCATCAGGCTAGCTAAATGAAGTCCTGCGAGGAAGGAACTCCGTCCTGCGGTAGGTACCACAGAAGACAGAACTCCTTCTTTTGGCACCACAGCATTTATAGGTTGGGGATCAGAAGGGGCAGAGTAAGTTGTCTTCACTTGGTGTCTTCTCAGTGCTGCAATGGAACCAGAGAGGAGCAGGTTAACATCAGTGTTTCCTCTCAACCCAGAGCGGTAGTACATACTTAAGATGAGCCCGAAGAGCAGTCCACAGATGTGCATGCGTGACACACACCAGTGAATCAAGTTAGGGCCAATCAGATGCTTCCCTGATGGTATTGCATCATTAATAATAATAATAATAATGCCTGAAAACACTGATCCACATACAGTTCTCCTGTCCTTCGGAGGACAAACTGCCTAATGCACCCCAGTCATTGGGCACAGGTAAGTTATTTGGCTATATTTACACCTCATAGGAATGACATTTTGGTCACAACTCTTCCACGAAGACCATTTCTGATGTGATGTTTCCAGGGAGTACTAAGGTCCAAGTAGTTTGGAAGTAAATTTTATCTTTTTTTGCTGCACTCAGTTTAAATGGATGACCACTGCCTTTCCAGTCGTCAGCATTACCCATTTGATTGTGCTTCTGCTGAAGAGCTTAGACAACACATCTGGAAACATCTCTTTGATGTGAAATTTCTGCTTGGGAGTGACCTTGATGATGAAGGGTGATCAACTTGTGCCTTGTCATTATGGTCACTTTTGTCATGGCATAAAATCTACATTTAAATATCCACATCTACCAAAACCTCCCCTTTCTAGTATGGTTGTCCCTTGTCCAGTTAGTTGTTCATGTTACACTTAGTCATTTTGATTTATACTACTTATAATGTCATTGATGAGGTGGCACAGTAGCGCAGTGGGTAGCACTGCTGCCGTGCAGTTAGGAGACCCGGGTTCACTTCCCGGGTCCTCCCTGCGTGGAGTTTGCATGTTCTCCCCGTGTCTGCGTGGTTTTCCTCCGGGTGCTCCAGTTTCCTCCCACAGTCCAAAGACATGCAGGTTAGGTGCATTGGCAATTCTAAATTGTTACTAGTATGTGTGTGTGTGTGTGCGCACCCTGTGGTGAGCTGGTGCCCTACCCTGGGTTTGTTTCCTGCCTTGTGCCCTGTGTTGTCTGGGATTGGCTCCAGCAGACCCCCGTGCCCCTGTAGTTAGAATATAGCGGTTTGGATAATGGATGGATGGATAATGTCATTGATCATTAGCACCCGTTTGTTTTATATGCTTAATGAAACACTGAGCTGTATTCTTACAAAGATTTCATGTTTTCTTTTTTGAATAGGACAGTGCTGTATTACTTACTTTCTTTCTTTAAGGTTATTCAAATATCATTTTGTATTCCTTCATTTTTTATAAATGGAATGCACTCTTTCATACACTAATCCATAATACATAAAGTAGCAAAACTTTTGTGAACTATCTAATGTGCCTGTGTGTATATTGTAGGAGGCTGAAATAGGAATAAATAAAATGATTTAATATAAAAGTAATTTGAGGGATAAACCAAGGACAAAAACAAAATAATAGAAAAAAAAATAACTACCTGAATCCAACTGGGGTCTTCATAATAGAGGATAGCTGGTCTATTTGCCCACACCTCCATCCTATTCCCAAGCACCATGACACAACTTTCTACTACCCATCTCTCTTTTTGTCTCTCTTGCCTCTTACCCTTTATTAGTTGAGCACTTGTCCATGCAGTCCTTGTGACTTCACATCTACCTGAACACTTCAAAAACTTCATTGAGAATTTGCTTTCAGTTCAGTCCCAGTTGTGGTCAAAGGCTGCCATACAATTGCTTCGAGGACACCAGGGGCACTCATGCATAATACTGTGCATAGAATTCACACTAAAACATGGCATAAGGACAAAAGTGGAAATGTGCGTACGCACAAAAAAAGAAAAGGCGAGTTGTAGCCCACCGTCTGAGTGTCATATGAAAGCTTATTAGGGTACAGAGAAAAAAAAGTGACACAGTGAGAAAAACGTTTGAAATGTCAACTTTATTCTCGAAATTTCCATTTTAATCATGTAGTTTATTTTGTCATTAAAGTAGAACATCATAAACTTCATCTTAAAATTGTTTAATTTACTAGTTTCTTAAATCCCATTGTAACTAAAGTAGCACGTTAAATGCTTTGTTTTGTATTTGATCTTCTATGTGCTCTATGTGTGTGAATCACTACGTGCTTCCGGGCTTTCTCTTCCTCCGACAGGACACAGAATCCATTACATTCGTGATATTACAGCTTTCTGAAGAATCAAAATACTGAGATGTATACGTGATATCATTTTCATGATGATAGGAGTTAAAGCGTGTTATTAAACATGGGAACACAGTGGCGCGGTGATAGTGACGAGCTGGCCAGAGATTGTTCATGCCTCCCGCAAGATGCTTGCTGCGCCGTGCATGACCTTCGATGAAATAATTTATTGCAGCAGTACTGTCTCTTTCAAACGTACTAACCTCCAATTCCCGTCCTTCCTTTTCTTTCTCCAAGTAACCGATTGCCACACAATCAGCTCTGCAATAGATGTCAAGCCATTTGTAAGATTAGAACACCGATTCTTTAAAACTTTTAAGGAATATTTAAATATCTTCATAGTACATGTTTAATTATTCTATCCATCTATCCTTCCAGTGTCGCACCAGCCTCAGCAAGAATACAGCACGAGGCAGGAACAATCCATGAATTAGCCAGCAATGCAACACTAGTGTCCTCACATGTTTAATTATTAACAATATAGATTATTTAAATGATGTTAACATTTTATCTGTATAATGTAAAAAACATATTTTGCTGCATTTCATCTTAAAAATGATATTGTCATTATATGTAAATACGGGCTTTATAAAGTGGCTCAGGTTGTGCAATATTATAACTGTAGTGCAAGTTTACAGTGAGGTGATTGTACAAATAAGTACAAACAGTTCTACAAGAAGCAGTTGATGGACTGATTGATTTTTTAAAGTTCTTGGGATGAAACTGTTTCTGAACAGCGTGGTCCGTACAGGAAAGACTCTGAAGCATTTACCATATGAAAGCAGTTCAATAGGCAGTATGGCTGAGGCAGCGTGAGCTTGATGCTGTATACCGATAATTCTCTTTCCAGTCAGCTGCTGCACAGCTGTGATTCCACACTCAGATACGGTGATAAAAATACTCTGAGTGGTGCAGTGAGAGTAATATAGAAAAAGATGGTCAGCTGTGGCAACCCCTAACGGGAGCAGCTGAAAGAAGAAGATGGGGCAGTGAGTGTAACAACGCTAAAGCAGTTATGGTATTTGGAATAGTTTGGCCATTCCGTGGACCATTATATTGTTACAGGTTAATTACAATCAGATGCCTTAAACTAATAAACAATATGCGGTTAATTTCAGTGTATATGATAAAGCCACATCAGGGATGTGGATCTAAAAAAGAAAGGGTTACCACACTGGAACAAAAGGACTGCTTTGACGATGGGTGCCGCCAGTTTGCAACACTGAGTGGAGAACTTGCGTACATCAGGGTTTGAGCTAGCGTGAAAATGTACGTGGCTTTACGCCAAGTTTAGGTTTAATACATCGTGATTTGAGCGTGGAAATGGGAGTACGCAATATTTTTGTGTGTACGCACCATTTGTACATAAGGTCCCTGGTTATTTGCTTTAGATAACTTGAATCCTCAGATATCATAAAGCCTAAAAAGTATATTAGACATTTCCTAGAGGATAATGAACACAGTCCAAGGTTCAGATGACTGCCTTCTAGTACCCTGAAAGATCCTATCATGTTTTTTTTTTTTAGTTCAATGATGGTGACCCCAGCCTTTAATCTTTCCAAGGTACCACACAAATTGCTTCAGTGAAACCAGATTTTTAGTCTCTGGTGAAATGCACCGTTTTATCATCAGAAAACCTTAAAAGATTCCCCCACACTCAAAAGCACATGTGCCTGGGGTGGCATCAATGTATTGGTTTGGTGAGTTGAATTGCCAGTTCTATGATATACAGGGAAAGCACAATGTGTGATGTATTCCTGTCCAGGACAACCTCAAAATTCTTTGCAATTCTGGCTATTATAAGTTTATACTTTTATACAGGTTGTAATGATAAAGAGGGAGAACATAAAATGTTGGGGACTTACCAGTACCCCATTTATTTGAAATGCAAGGTCCAGAAAAGCAAAATAAAGTTGGCAGTCAAGTAATCACTTACTTACCCTCTTTACCAGAGCTCCATGCTCATCTTTTTCTAGATCAGATGATTTCTGAAAACAGTGTTGGCTAAGTAGCCCTCTAGGCAGAAGAGTTACATTCTTTGGGTTCGTGCTAGGAGTTATATCAGTCTGCTCCTACGAAAGGTGAGAGACTGATAGTGATCTCGTTCCACCTAACAATGTCTGTGACCTTACCTCCATATTTCTGTGCCAATGCTTCTGACTCGATTGTGTACAACAACGTACATAACTTTTAAATCTAAATTTATCTTTTGTGAGTGTGCATGAATGGAGACCAACAATGGGCCCTTTGTTTCCTGCTTCATACACAGTGCTCTTTGGATAGGCTACTCCTCTCTTCAAACTGTTGCAGACTCTTCACATTTCTCTTTTCCGGGGAAACTTTGCTTTTATGGCGTGGCAGCCGCATATGCATCAATTGTAGGCATACCAGATGTTATCTTGTGTTATGGTAAGTTGTTGCAGAAATAAAACTATGACTCCAATGTTTCTAATTTCATTCTAAGATCCTAAATTAATCCTATTCAAACTTTCACAGTTTTTACTATGTATACCTGAAAATATTACCCTAAATTCTAATTATAGCCCCTGTATGTTTTTTTTATTTCTTATAAGCTGGTCACTGCCAAGGTTGACTACTGTTGTAGTTAAATATATCATCCTTTCTTTTACATATATCTACAGCTCCAGGCAATTTAACATATTACCAGAAAAGGCAAGAGAGTATATTTATATTTTTTTTATAGTATAACCACAAGGGGTTGACAGAGAGCCTCAAACCACAGACTCTGTAAAGCACCACACGTTGATGGGGTAAAATAAAGGACTTTAATTCCTTCCCAAACACCTTTCCACAGACCTCTTTCCAACAATCAGCCAAAACGCAAATATAATCACAAATATTCCTTATCTTCCTCCTTCCATCCACCAGTTAAGTTCCGGGTCATAGACAAAGTAGGGTGGTCCTGCCCCAAAAATGCCCTCTACTGATCCCAAGGGACCCCTACAGGGCTGTACTTCCAGACTCCATATTCCTAGCACCTCTGCAGGTGTCCCGACTGGGTTCCCCAACGAGGACCACTGCCACCTAGTGCATCGGGGATGGAACTACTTCCAAGTTTTGGCTTCCGCTGGTCCATCCATCATTTTATACCAGCCGGGCACAGAGTCATATTTCCACCCAGCCAGCCAATCCATCCATTGTTCCTCTTGGTCCTCCCATCCGGGTAATAAATAACCCGTGCTCCTCCCTGCTGGAATGCCTGCTCTCCTCCGATCATAGATTAATTTAAGGTTTCCAATTGTGCCCAAAATATAAGCCAAATAAAAAGAGTGTTAAAAAAAATTATACCAAAAACAACCAGGATAATAAGCAGTTGTTTTTGCTTGCTAATTCTATCTGGTGGCTCTCTATATTAGTATGTCGGTTGGTCTCCTGTCTGACGTGGTCCAGCTTGGCCTTTGGCTAAAATGGCAGAAACACAGCATGGCAATCTGTATGTATGGAGAAGTAGAGACACTGATTCTCTTTCTTAGCCCTTAATTTTAGACATCCTGTCACCCATGACACATCACTTGGACCAGTAGGGGTGTGGAGCTTGCGAACAGTGCTATCTGTATAGACTACGTTTAAGCACGTTGGAGAATGTATGTGTGTATTTATCTATATATTTTAAAATATTAAGGGTTGCATCTATCATTTACATCATTACTTGTGAGTCACTGGGATTACATCCTTGATCTAGATATTAAAAAAAGATTATGACATGATATACAATGGAGAAGTATAAAATGCAGCTAGCAGCATGCTCCAAGAAATTATCAGGGTTCACAAGCTGCATAGGAGAATTTAGCATGGCAGAAAGAAAAAAACAGTAGTACCTTCTGCTGAATATGAAGGAAATTACAGAAGCCAATTACGTGATATTAAGAAGGAGAATGACAGCTGGCAACTTGCTGGTACTTGTGAACTACCAAGACTAGATCTTTGATCTTGGGAGTACAGGATGTCCATGGGTTTTCTTGTTTATGTTTATCCAAATTAACCCTTGTGTTTTTCACTTACATCAAAGTAAAGTGAAGGTGATGACAGTTGACATAGTGCTGCTTGTGCTTTTATTTAGATCAGAAAAACCTTAAAGAGTGAACTGTTTTATGTCAATTTGATTAATGGAAAGATGTGTGGACAGATGAATGGATGGCTGGCGGGATGGACCAGGCCATCTCTACAGAACACATGCCACGTGGCAGCAAAGGTATGAACCACTGGGCTCTTTTTTTATAGTGAATCAAATAAGATCAAAGCCAGAAGAGGTGCAAGTTTCTTGTGTAATTGAATATTTGAGTAAGAAAAAGGCAAAGGCAGAGGCATTGTGAGCTCTTCAAACTATCACTAAGCTTCAGTTGAAAGAAAAAGATAAGAGGATGCACTCATTTCAGCTTCACTTGGACCGGATAAAAGAAGATCGGGTATTTGTCAGGCTTACTCTTCGCTAATCCTGTTCTGATTATTCATTCTGCAGAGATACATGTTAAAAATAATCTTTTAATGTAATAAAATCATCACAACATCCAGTATGGAAGAAAGGGAACAGCTGCTTATTTTAACTGAAGTTTAATTTCAGACTCTGGGAAGGACCTTGTACCTAAGGCAAGGTGCTGGGCATGACCCCACGTGAACTCATCCCTAAAGGCCAAGATGGGCACAAAAGCTTTTAAAGGCTTTTTTCAAAAACATGTTATTTTAAGTTTCAGGAGTGGGTAAAAAAGAGCAAATATAAAACAACGACAAAACTCATAAAACTCCTGTCTGCAATTTGTTCAGTTAGTCCAACCTGCCAATGGCCAGCCTCCATGCTTCGTCCCAGTGTCCCAGCTCTTTCCTTTAAATGGCTGTTTCTTCTTTTCTGCAAGTCTTCCTCATAGATGGCAAAGCCCAGGACTTCCATCATCAGGAGCCTTAGGCCCTGTTTATTAAATATAAATCCTGAGCAGGCTACTCCTACAAACTCTTATCTAGAACACTAAAAACACATTAGAGCATCTGCAGGGTTTATTTATTACAATTAAAACTTTACAAGATTTGTACACTTGAATATTTTCTAATGTTTTTATTATTTTCATCAATTTGTATTTACAGCTCTTTTATCCAGGGACTCTTTGCTGTTTTAGTGTAATACCCACACAATCATCAATTGATAGAGTATCAGATATTATCTTCTGTAAAGTTTAGGGATTGCAGAAATGAATCATCCCTCCTGTACATAATAATTAAACTACGACTTCCATATCCCTACTTTTGGGGTAGGGTCCTAAGGTGAACGTATTCTCCCTTTCAGACTATGTAGACCTGAACAGATTGCCCCAATCTCATTTATAGCCCTTGTACGTTTACTCTTATCAGCTGATCACTGTCAGGGTTGACTGCTATTGTACTTAAATACTTCCCCTTTCTTTTAAACCTCTATCCCCAGGCAATTAAACAGACCAGGTAGGAAAGAAAAAATATACATTTTATTCATGGATGAATTCAAGGTTTCTTATTGTGTCCATGACAGAAGTAAAGTAGGGTGAGGTTAGCAAAATAATTAAAAGACAACCTGAAAAATAAGCAGTTCTTCTTGCTTGCTTAAAATATCAGGTGGCTTCTTATCTTAGTTTGTTGATTAGTCTCTGGTCCAGTGTAGTCCAGCTTGACCCTTAGTCAGACACAATATGATTGCCTACATGGATGGAATTGCAGAGACACAGCATAGCCATCAGTATGTATGGAAAAACAGACACACTGAGTCCCTCGCTTAGCCCTATCACACGCCTCTTGGACCAGTACAGGTGTAATGCATCTCCTTCTGCTCAGACACAACTTAGCCTCCATTCCCTCCCTGGCCATTTATCTTTGCCACCTCTATTTCCCTAAGCTGTGTTCCTGGAAGGGGAAGGGGTGCTTCTAAAACTTGTCCTCTTTCCAGAGGCTCATAAATTCATCCTATACAACTAAATGCGATTTTCAGATGTCATGTATAGAATATCAAAACAGCAGCTTCACACTCACTGAGTGTGCAGATTATAGTCAAGCACTCTTTTGCAATAAAATCGATTCGGAGACTTTAGCCTCTCGACCACAAGTTGCACGCACCTCATAATTTACAAAAGTTCTTCTCAGTGAGAGCATTTCTAAAAACTCTGTGTAGTTGCAGCTTGTAACATCATAAACCACAGCTGTTTGTACCAGTGAAGAATGTTTTCCCAAAAAAGCTTTTTACACTTTTTACTTTGGATGCATGCTTACTGTCTAGAAATCTGTTTCCTTCTTTTAAACATCTAATTCAAATTTATTATCTAAAGACATTACATCAGACAAATGATCATAAAAAGTTAGATATTACAGATACCGATAAAGTGAAAGAATCGATAAAATCATATTATTACTTTTTAGTTCTTTAACACTGTTCTCTTCTCTGTTTCTCTTCCTTTCTTAGCATAGGTTTAACCTTCATTACACTCACTCTAAAAAAAATTAAAAAAAATCTTTTTTATAACTTCTGCTATTAAGTCTTTGCTTTCTGGACAACTATTTCATGATTTGTCTTGCCTGTGTTAAGAATACATTTTGAGTGCTGAGATTTACTTCCCGTACCCATGAAATAAAAATAAATCCACCAGTGACGCTCTTTTATCATGAAAAGACATTTTCTACTCATAAATTCTTACACTCACCCCACTATGGCCATTTTTTGTCAAGCACCCACACCAAGATTTTGGCGCACCTCCTAGTGATTATAATATATAATAATTATAATTATTATGGGTACTCTTTACCTGGGCTGACAATTCCAGCCATCCATCCATTTTCTAACCCGCTGAATCCGAATACAGGGTCACGGGGTCTGCTGGAGCCAATCCCAGCCAACACAGGGCACAAGGCAGGAACCAATCCTGGGCAGGGTGCCAACCCACCGCAGGACACACACAAACACACCCACACACCAAGCACACACTAGGGCCAATTTAGAATCGCCAATCCACCTAACCTGCATGTCTTTGGACTGTGGGAGGAAACCCACGCAGACACGGGGTGAACATGCAAACTCCACGCAGGGAGGACCCGGGAAGCGAACCCGGGTCTCTTAACTGCGAGACAGCAGCGCTACCACTGCGCCACCGTGCTGCCCGGCTGACAATTCCCTTAAAGGAATTTCCAAAAAAATTCAGAGATTGTAAAATGAAGACTCGCCTCTGCCCCTCATTCATTGGTCAAGAGTCCTGTCTTCAAAAACTTAATCCCATGTAAATGTGTTTCCTCTGAGTTCACTGCTCTGCTTTTCTAGATGTGTTTATTTAACAATTTTTAGTAAACAATGCATGTGATGTCACGTTGTGAGCATATGACTGGATGACTCGGCATGTGGATTGTGCGACAATGCATGATTTTTTCATGGATATTTCTGAAATTGTTTGCTATGATCCAGCATTGATCTCCATGTTCTATAAAAAAGTTTGCTACGTACATTCTTCATATTCAAGCTCATATTAAAGCTGTCTTTAAATCTTGTTTTCGGGTATATCTTTTCTCTGATCTTATTCAGACTGTCATGTTGTAGAGGTGCAACATTAGTGCTGACTTTTGTGCTGTCGTTTTCCCGTATTGTTGGTCTCCTCATTTTCCTGTGCTGACTTTCCCAAATAAGAGCTGCATCCTTAAGGGAGGAGATACACTGTGGGTTGGCCAATTGCAAGTACAGGAAGTTGTTTAAAATAAACAGGAAGTCCAAAGCAGGAAATGAATTTACAAACTCAGAGGACCTCAACAACTGCAGGGAGAGAGAAACATTTTTGGCCAGAGGAAATATAACCCACCAGGATGGAGGCATATTTTACACTATTGATTGATTTATCTGTTGCAATGAGACGATTTAGGAAGAGTTATCCTGGAGGAGTGGGCTGCTTGCAGGCTGTGGAAGAGTAAGCAGGAATAAACTGTTTTTTTTTTTTTTATCTGGGAGGCTTCTCTGTCTTCCATTCTGTGTTTAAATGAATGTTATCTACTGTGGTCATCTGAAGAAATGACAGTCTCAATAAAATAAATATTGGGGCACCAACACAGCCATCACCGTTTAATTAAATAAAAAACAGCTTGATGGCATCAAAAACAGAGCCAAATAACAGCCTCCCATTAACATGGGGCCAAGTAATTCTCTAGATATCTTCATGTTATAGAGGAGCTCTGTCTCTCTAGTCGCTCAGTCGTGAAGTGACGCCTCTTTCTGGGAGGTTGTATTTTTATGGCCCAGGGGCCAGAATGGGTGGAGTCAGCTGCCCTCACGTCTCTCAGTACTGTAGAGGAAAAGGAAGACAACACAGTTAGTGGCAGCGCCCCCTCTCGAGTGGAACTACATACCTGGAAGGAATCTGGAGGGTAACCCTCTGATGTACATGTGTGGTCCTGGTTATGGTTTGAACTTTCAAATTGTGAGGATTAATGGAATGGTCACCTGTTGTCGGTGGTTTTTACATTGTATTGTGCCCATTTTCTGTTTCTGAGCTGGATGTGTGTGTATCAAACTTCTTTATTGTGTTTGTTGGTTTGTTTTTTTTAATCTAATCACAACGTTTTACTTCATATTATAAGTGTGGCATTTTGTTATTGTCAGGGAGGGGTAAACCAGGGTAGCAGTTAGTAAGGCCCCATTATCACAAGAAATAGCAGCGAGTAGCTGCCGACCTGAACTGACCGATTTCCCAGAATACTGCTTGTCACAGATTAATAAATGGCTTTGTAATAACTACTTGCAGCTGAAATCAGGAAAGACTGAGGTTCTAATTGTTGCTCCCCCTAGCCTTCACTCTGAGATTAGACTCAAGAGGGCATCTGGCTCTCCAATTGCCAAGTCGAATTTACCTAATCTGGGGGTTATTTTCAAAAAGCCTGGATTCACATGGAAGGTTTGTTAGCTGTTCCTGATTTTTTCATTTCAGAAACTTTTCTAAATTGAGGTCTGTAATCTGAAGAATGGTATTGGAAATCCTTGTACATTTTTTTATCACCTCTGCCTCTGTAATGCCCTGTGTGACGATGCGAGTTCTGCTCCATGCTCCCTTCTGGCTTCTGGGGAGCTCTCGAACCTGATACCGTCGGTAATGTGACTGAATGAGCATCACGAAGCACCCGGGAACTACTCCGGCCACAATAACACGCTACCTCTTTAAACCGCGAGTGTGGCGATTATCTGTTTAAAAATTGGACTTTCATCTGAGACTGGAGCGACGGACAGCCTTATATAGGCAGGCAGCCAACAACATGAGAGGCGTTGGGATGGGGGACCCAACACCGCCTCACACGGTGACCGAGCTGCAGGCTATGGACGTATATATGTACGTAAGTAGGATTCAGTTAGAGTTGGGAACCTGTGTACCAAATTTGTTGAAGATGGGCCCATATGTAACAAAGACTGTTGAAAAGTTCAATATGGCGGCCGACAGTGGCATCATACCACCGAAATAAGTACCAAATTTCAGCCTTCTACCTACACAGGAATTTGGAGAATTAGTGACATTGGAAAGTTCAATATGGCGGCTGACAGTGGCGTCATACCACCGAAATAAGTACGTACATTGGTTTCAGTTAGTGCAGGGAAGCCGCCTACCAAATTTCGTGAAGATGGGGCCATAAATAAGAAAGTTCAACATGCCGGACGTTGTTGACTGTTATGACCATTACACGTAAGAATTTCGAAATGAAACCTACTTAACTTTTGTAAGTAAGCTGTAAGGAATGAGCCTGCCAAATTTCAGCCTTCTACCTACACAGGCAGTTGGAAAATTAGTGACGTTGGAAAGTTCAATATGGCGGCCGACAGTGGCGTCATACCATCGAAATAAGTATGCACATCGGTTTTGGTTAGCACAGGGAAGCCGCCTACCAAATTTTGTGAATATGGGGCCATAAATAAGAAAGTTCAACCTGGTGGATGTTGTCGACCGTTATCAACCGTTATGACCGTTACGTGTAGAATTTGGAAATGAAACCTGCTTAACTTTTGTAAGTAAGCTGTAAGGAATAAGCCTGCCAAATTTCAGCCTTCTACCTACACGTGAAGTTGGAGAATTAGTGACGAGTGAGTGAGTGAGTGAGGGCTTTGCCTTTTATTAGTATAGATGTCTGTGAAAGGTGCTTTCTTAATAAGTTTTACTTACTTATTTAGTTACTATAGTGAGAGATTGCTGCCAAGAATCTAATTCACAATTTCATGTTTTCACATCTGAACTATTTTGACAACCTCTACAGTGGTCTTCCTAAGTGTCTGTTATGTAAACCAGATAGTTCAAAATTCAGTAGCTCATTTATTGACACACATGCATACACAACTGCGAGAGCTCGTATTACCCCAGGAGTGTCCCATTTGCCCTGGCCACCTATTGATCAACAGATACAATTTTAAATATTAACTGACTTTCCCAGCCATGTGTGGTGGTTCCCTGACCTACTTAGCAGATTTAATTAACCTGCATGTGCCAAGCAGAACCCTTGGCTCTTCTGATGCCCATTTCCTGTCCATTCCACCTTACTGCGTTGAAACTATGGGGGACTGTGCCTTCCATTATTTTGCTCCAGTACTTTGTTGTTTTTTGCCACTCATAATCGGACAAAGTCGGGATTAAATCTGGAATTTATTTGCACAAGCATTTACCTGATCTTTCCGACCCATTTAGATAGATAGATAGATAGATAGATAGATAGATAGATAGATAGATAGATAGATAGATAGATAGATACTGTATTAATCCCCAAGGGGAAATTCACATACTCCAGCAGCAGCATACTGATAAAAACTATATATATAATTACCAAAGGGCATGCAAGACAGTGAGTGCAAGACAGTGAGCGCACGCAAGACAGAGAGCCCCTCCCACCAACTGTAAGACCATGAGATACGCTCGACAGAGCCAAAAACTCTAACTAAGGGTAAGCAAGACAGAGAGCACATGCAAAACAGAGAGCCACACCTGCCAACTCACAGAGCCCCGCCCACCAACTCTAAGACCATGGGATACGCACAACAGAGCACCGCCCGCCATCTCTAATCCTACTTCGGTGTCCACAGTCGCTCTCGATCAAACAGCAATAATTAGCAAACAAACAAAGATAACTGGCAGTAACAGTGCAAAATTCACAATTAGTATGCCAGTTTGAAAAGATAAGTTTTGAGGATAGTTTTAAAATGTGTTATTGAATCGAACTGATGTATATGAGAGAGAAGAGAATTCATGAGTTCAGGAGCACTATGAGAGACGCTCGAGCTCCCATAGCACAGAGTTTGATGTGTGGTACAGAAAGTAGAGCTGCAGATGAGGATCTGAGTGAGCGAGAGGAGTGTCCGTCTGTAGGAGATCAGTGAGGTTGTGGAGAGCTTTAAATGTTAAGAGCAGTATTTTCTATTTTATTCTGTAGTTAACAGGGAGCCAGTGAAGTTGAGAGAGAATAGGTGTAATATGTTCAGTGGATTTAGAACAGCAGGTTATTATCCTGGCAGCAGAATTTTGAATAAATTGTAAGCGATGGATACGTTTTTATTGGATGACAGATAGAATACCATTACAATAATCTATACGTGAGGTGACTTGGGCATTAACCAATATTTTAGTACTGTGTTGCATAAGAACAGGATGAAGTCTAGAATGTTTCGGAGATGGAAGAAAGCAGTCCGAGAAATGTTACTTATACGGGAGGAATTATTTAGTAATAATAATAATAATAATAATAATAATAATAATAATAGTAATACATTATTATTATTATTTAATAATTGCCATTATTAGTGTATAAATGGATATAAATAACTGCATGTAAACGATTCGCCAAAATCTGTTGTATGTAAACGATACTGTTTAAAACGTTATTGTTTTTTCATCAGAAAACCCCGTTTCCACGTCTACCTGTATTAGTTTAAATGGCACGCGCTGACTTATCGTGTCGACTGGGCAACACAGTGAATGCGGCGTCTATCTATGTATGTCTATGTTTTCTGTCGCCTGCTACAGGAAGGTACTCTCTTGACCATTGGCATTGGTTTCGCTCATTGCTATTTTCGTTATACTGCAATGGTGGTTTCCTAAGCCTTTGCTATACTGAATTCCTTTATCACCGTTTTCCATTCTTATTCTTACACGGCCATATGCTACGGCGGGCTTCGGCTAGTTTTAATTAAAGAGCAATAAAAGCGCAGTGCAAGTTAAAAAGTGCAAGGTGGAGCCGACAAGGTAGGTATAACAGTCTATAATCTTGTGTAGTGTTAACGTAGAATTGAAGAGTCAAACAGTGTGGGGGAGGAACGATCTCCTCAGTCTGTCAGTGGAGGAGGATAGTGACAGCAGTCTGTTGCTGAAGCTGCTCCTTTGTCTGGAGATGATCCTGTTCAGTGGATGTATTGGATTCTTCCTGATTGACAGGAGCCTGCTCAGCGCCCGTCGCTCTGCCACAGATGTCAAACTGTCAAGCTCCGTGCCTATAATAGAGCCTGCCTTCCTCACCAGTTTGTCCAGGCGTGAGGCGTCCCTTTTCTTTATGCTGCCTCCCCAGCACACCACCACTTAGAAGAGGGCGCTCGTCACAACTGTCTGATAGAACATCTGCAGCTAATGTTGAAGGATGCCAGCCTTCTAAGGAAGTGTAGTCGGCTCTGACCTCTCTTGCACAGAGCATCAGTATTGGCAGTCCTGTCCAGTTTATCATCCAGCTGCACTCCCAGGTATTTATAAGCCTGTACCCTCTGCACACAGTCACCTTAACATTTTTCTGCATGTTTATTACAGCCTTTGCTTGAAAACACTCTATTATATTCATGTGTGTTTTTTTTGTCTTTTTATTCACTTTTTAGTAATTAAAAAATTCTTTCTATAGTTTGTATTTTATGCATTATCAATGCAAATTGCCTTAGATACTTTGGTGTAAATGGCCACTTAAATAAAATCCTTGAATCCTTGAAAATAAATCCTTATTAAATCATACATTCTTCACATGCTGGTCTTCAAGGTCCTGGTTATTAATAAACCCTCTTGAATTCCCCTTGATATGAGATGTTCTTTTGATTATGTAGGTGAGGTATTTAACCTGCCCTTTCAATGCTTTTCTTTTTACCAAGATACACTAGCACAGATACTTTGAAGTTTCTTTGCAATAGTCTATCTATATAACTTTGCTGCTATTATCATAATCATTATACTCTCCAGAAAACATAAAGCTGGAATCTATTCTTCGGGAGCTTCATATATGATGTGTAACAGCACAAACTGAGGAAGAAAGAAAGAAAAGAAGCTCCTCAGACTTCAAAAATGTACACAGTTAAATTTCTTATTATATGAAATCAAATACATAACTGATCTAAAAAAAAGTTAGAGATGACCTCTGTTTCAACTTCATATTTTCCTGCGTGTTGGCCGTGACTTATCGAATTTGGTGAGCTTAGTTATTCAGACACGCTTCGGCTCGGGCAGATGCGTGGTGCTAATCTTGCGTACTGGAGGCAGTGACAAAGAGATTTGCTTTTGCATGGAATTGCAAGCCTCAGGATTTCACACTGTCATTTAACAGACATTTTTTTTTTTTTTTTACGATTTTGTTGCCACTGTTTCTGCGGTGTACTTCAAGGTACTATTTTACTCTTGAACAAATTTAAATTGTCCTTAAAAATGTAACTTTTTTGTTTTTGTCATTTCATCATCAGCAAGTGCAGTAGTATTTCTTGATTTTCCTGTTGAACATTTCTGAAGCTATGTACATACTTTCCAAATGCTTATGACAGTTCCACTCTCAATTCATCTGAGCCATAATAAATGGAGCAGACGGCTGACATTTGATTGAATTACATACTGATTGTTTTGTTTAGTCACATTTCGTTTTTAATTGAATTGTATTATTTGCAAACTGAATGCCTTTGATGGCTAATTACTAAATGCCTGACGTCTATGTGTGTTTTAGTCGCAGAAACCTGATATAGGTGGTAAAGGATACAAGTCGTATATACAATAAGGAGTAGGGGGAACCTAAAGGACTTGAAGAAAGGACTATCATACATGTTAAAGTGACCACCAGCTCCTTCCATACTGATGAGTACAGCTTGCCACAGGGACTCTGTTAAGAAATCTCATACCTGTAGTGTACAGCATAGCACAGAAGTTGAGTACAGAAGCTACAATTTAAAATGTTGGTAAGAAAAACAGAAAAGCGTGATAAGTTGGGGTACCACAGTGTTAAACCCTATCTAATCAAGTGCCAAAAAGGAAAGAGACTCATGATGGAGTCTGCCATGAAACAAAAAGCAAGAGCTCCATCTCTCTCAGACACAAGTTCTGACCAAATGTCCACTATTGGTGGCTTCATGGATTGAAGAGTAAGTGTGGTCAGGGGTCTTCATGTTAATGTCCCACAGTGATATGGTTGAAAGAGAAGACTGTTATTAAGAGTGCCCCTTATCAATTAAGATAAAAAGATATGCCAATGACATGTGGGCGTTGGACAAGTAACTTGAGCAAAGGCACAGCTGGTCAATCCATTAGGTAACATAGGCAGCTGCCTAGGGTGCCATCATCTGAGGGGCATCATTAATAAAAGTAAGGGGTGCATGCTCTGAACACTAAGGAGGAAGGGTCACAGAAGTATTATAATAATTTCCACAGTATGTACACAACGGGGCACTATTTGTGTTTCTGAAGGCGTGCACGCTCCAGACACCAAGGGGGACAGGTCATCAAACTATAATGATAAGAAGTGGGCACCACTGATGAAAAGTAAACCTGAGGGGGAGCTTCTGTACTCTGATGATACTGAGTAGGTGGCATTGCCAACTGGGCACCACTTATGAAAGCCATGCACTCCATAAATCCGACAGTATATGCACAAAGGGGTGCTGTTTGTCTGATTGAAGGGGCACATCAAAGGCTAATAATACCAATTACCCACTATGGACAATGAGGGGCAATGGTCATAAGCCCACCTAGGGCACTGAACAATGGTACTTGTTTCTTTCAAAAAAAGTGCTACGCTCTCATGTACTTTCACTTTCTTCTGTAACGTGTCAGCAGGGATTGTGACAGGGTTTCAGAGAGGTGTCATTATGGCTAAAAATATAAGTAAATGCCTGGTCTTCAGGATTCGGTATCTGAGCCAGCACAACTCTCAATTCCATTAAGCTGGCATTATAGCATAGTGAGAGAGGCTGAGAGAAACTGACATAGACAAAAGTTGGAGTACTCGCCACCTGCTGTTTTAACTTGGTAAAGGCGATCTGATGTGTCTGTTTGAAGCTTGTGTATTTGGCTAGTGTTTCTGTACTTCTTGTGAGAGAATGGAGAAGAGTTTGCAATGTTAGTGATGGTTGATAAAAAATACTTCAAACATACTACATGACTCAGAGATATGCACTGGCTCTGCAGAAATCTATTCTCAGTTAAACCTAAGATAACCTTACCATAAAACTCCATTCTTAAAAGACTACAACTACTGAGCTGCAAATTCAACTGTTTGTGATGGCCTGAGTCGGCTGCACTTCCATCCGGGAGCCTCTTCAGCCCGAAAACATTAATACTCAAAATTGAGATGAACCATGGTAGGGTAGGTATAAAAGAGTTCAAGTGCTTTTATTTAAAACCATCAAAAAAAAAAATCAGACAGTGTTCCAATTAAGTGCAAAGCAGTTTTTCAAATCTCTCTATTATAAAAAAAAATCTTGGGAGAAAGATAAGACGTGATCTTTTTGGAAGACAATTTGATGTTCCGCGAGACAAGGCAGTGAGACAACATTTAAAACATAAAACAAGTTCACGGACATCTAACCTACCAGCTGTTGGAATGCTTTTGGCAGACACACTTCATCTGCTCCCAGCTCTTAAAACAACAATAAGCAGAACATGCAGCTCTCCAGCAGATGATCTGCCCGCTTCTCCTTAGCATGTGCTCAGCAACCCCCCAAACGGGAGCAGTCGAGACACAAAGTGGCAAAAGGACAGCTGCTGTACAGGCTTTTAAATGATTACCATGCAGCGCTACAAACAGAATACGTAGCTCGCCAGCAGCAGCAGCAGATAGACAGCAGCTAAACCAACCGCACCTCTTTAGCATGCGTTCAGCCCACCCCCTTCACAACGCAGGCAGCATTATACATCCTGCAAGAAAGATATTTAACCACGCCAGGGGCCAGAAATAACCCTAACTCCAACCCTAAAGTATTGTTTTTACAAAAGTTTTAAAGTAAAAGTGAAAACAATGCATATGTAACAATTTCCATGAAAATAACAGTCCCTTTAAATTGTATATCCAGTAAACCAAACCCGGGGGTGGTTTAGCAAAGTAAGCAGGGGGCGGAGCCCTCTAGTCTTCAATGAATAAATAATCCATCAAATCAGTGAGGTTGAAAACATTACAAATAAATAAAATGAGGTTAAAAATCACTTAAAATCTCACGACTCTTGGTGCCTTCTTCTAAAACCTACGTCTCCTCTGCTTACCCAATATGGGATCCTACAGACAGAGGAGATGTCCCTCCGACAGGCATGGCCAACCTTTTTCATCTACAGACTTGGGTCCCTGCCTTCTAAGGCTTCCAGCAAGGCGCCACACGAGCCTCACTTCACTCCTTCCATCTCCCGCTGCCACTCCCTGGCCTTACACGAGAGCAAAGAACTGGCTGGCTACTCCAACAATGTTCAGTTGTAGTGGCCCTCTTCAGCCACTGTACTACATTGAGGGGCTCTCCTCCCGGCTGCCTGCCTCCTTCATCCACTCTTTGGCGTCTCCTGATCCTGCCTCTTTCTTCTTCCTTTTCTTTCTGTCTCCTCCTTCTCTGTTGTTTCTCCTCTTTCTGTTCCCCTTCTTATCTAATGCAGGCTCCTTTTATCTTGGCTCAATTGATTTGGCTATGATATGCTGTCACCTCCAATGTGTGAATGAGGCAACTGACTGAAGCTCACTTCCACTTTCACCCAAATCAACCCCAAAGTGAAGTGCGCTCACACACGCCTATGCCGGATTGGAGCCCCGCATGCTACCAGGACCTGATTATTTATTTAAAAGCTGCCCTACACCATGGACCACTTATCAAACACCCTTAATCCCATGTTGATGTTGTTTTATTTATTTTTTTTTTTAACTGTAACTGGTTAAAATGAAAATTAAAATTTGAAGAAAAGACTGGTGCAAACAAAAGATTAAAGAACAGGGAATCGTTAATTCACTTCTTCAGGGAACACTATAAAATATTGAAACATTGTTGGGTCACTAAATAATCTAAAAGGCATTCCTTTAAACTCATATAATCCCAAAAGTATAGTAAATACTGATTATATAAACAATTTACAATGACACATTTTAATGCCATTTTCATCTTCAGTTGATAATATGCACTGCAGCATTCTTCACACAGATTTTTTATTTTGTTGTTGTCGTGGTGGCTTAATACCCACTTGACATATGAGACATGATAATACCTTGTGAGAAAGACCTTTAGAAAGATTAAGAAGGAACAAAGAAAATAGTAAGTTAGGTTCTATGATATTTATTATTTTTTCTCCACCCTACAATTTTCTTAAGTTATTAATTGTTTTTTTACTTTTTCTTAAATGATGCTGGCTAATTTGAGAATCCATTATCACTCCCTAAAGTCCAAAACTGAAGTAGAAAGAAAATATTATTATATTTCAGTCATCGTAAATAATACAAGAAAAGATTAAGCCAGCATGTACGGGTTTTTCTGAAAGTAAAAATATTCAAAAGACACTTATTAGATTATTATTAAATGAAATTATTATTATGTTTATCAATTAACAGTTTCTGCAGGAGAATATTAGACACGGTTAGTTCAAGAACTGTCTCAATCCAATGTGATGGCAGTTTCATTCTTGGCCTCATTTTTTCAGTGGCAGAAGTTTAGTGCTTCTGGTAATGACGCCTCCATATTGGAAGAACCCGGGGGCTAGAACATGCACAGGGTATTATCTCTGTGAAAGTGCCACGGTTTTCCAGAAAGCTTCATGGGAGTTGGAGTTCTGTGACTCAGCCATGTTTGGTGTCGTCTGTGCCGCCAGGGAGTGTTGTGGGGAGCCCTACTTTATGGGGCTGCAGCTTTACCTTCTCTTACTATTGTACTATAGTTGGCCTTGCACTGTTGTTGCAGAAACTTGTACCAGCTGTCTCTTTGTGTTGGGTTTAGGTGTCTGGTGCACCCACGATGGCCACTATATATATATATATATATATATATATATATATATATATATATATATATATATATATTGTGAACGCTGGCCCCAGCAAAGACAGACGGACGACATATTTTGCTTCCACACACTGTTTATTATATACACTATATACAAGTTATATAAGGATAATTAGGCACTGGGGCGCCGCCTGGCGGTGGCCACGGGTCCCTACAGGGCTGGGCTTCCAAGCCCTGTACCCGAGGCCCTCTGCCTAACCAGGACGGACGCCCCCACTCAGTCTGGAGGAGGTACACCCTCCTCCGGTCTTCCAAGGCGTCCCGGCCGGGCTCCACCCCCGGCCAAAGACCACACAGGGTAAACCGGTATCGGGGCGCAGCCTGGCGGTGACCACGGGTCCCTACAGGGCTGGGCTTCCAAGCCATGTACCCGTGGTCCTCAATATAACCAGGACGGACGCCCCCTCGCGGTCTGGAGGAGGCACAAGCCCTCCTCTCCTCCTCCTGGGCGTCCCGGCCGTGCTCCAGTCCCGGCCGGGGACCACAGTGCCCCACCGCTAGCGAGGACACGTGGGTCCGAGCGGCACAACCCGAAAGGGCAGCACGTCCCCAGCGAGGGGACTACTATGTCCCCAGGGTCCAACACGGCACCCTGGGACATCTGTCTTCGGCACCCCTGCCGGCGCAAACGCGCCCCAGTGGTCTGCACCGCTCTCGCCCCCGCTGTCCCCCCCAGCTGGGTCATCATAGGCCTCCCGGCGTGGGGCTCTCCCGCAGAGCGGCCCATTCCAGGAGGGCAGGTCCCTGTCGACGTCGGCCTCAGCGCTCGTCGGGGCTTCGGGCCTGTAGGAAAAAGAAACAGAGGGCCAGAAGCACAGCCAGGACACTCACCCCGAGCGCCCCGTCGGTCTCCGTACCGACCGTGCTCCTGCCCCCCTCCGACAGTCCCCAACTTGCCTGCTGAAGGCCTCCACCGCCGATTCCATGCCCATCCGCTCATCGGCCGCGGCACCGCTCTTGCAGGCAGCTCGTCCAGCCGCCCAGGGGATCTCCTCTGTCCACCCAGAGGACGGCCCTTCTCCGGACGCGCGCACCCAGCGCCGCGTCCTCTCCTATCGGAGGAATCGGCATTCACCCTTCGATTCCTCCTTCTTCTCTTGGACGCGCTGGCGGTCTGGGTCTGAGCACAACGCAGCTCAAATCCAGCCCGTCTGCGTCCAGGCAAGCGACAGGAGACAGCTGCAGGCTTGGGCGCAGGGCGCTAGGACCCAGGGCACTCAGCAGCCCCGATCCTACCAGCCCTTGCGTGTTCGAACTCCCAGCCTCGCTAGCCGTCTGCCCCGCCGCGTCCGCTGTTGGGAAGTTGCCTACTTGGAGCCGGTCGTCCCGTGATCGGTCACGGCCATGTTGGCGAACCCCCACTTGCTTTACGGGAGCGGCAACACTCACCACTCCCGCCGTGTTCTGCCTGCCTCCGGTTCCAGCGCCGCGCCGTTCCTCCGTCTCCCGCTGTGTCTCTCTAGACGCGACCGCCATCTCCATCAGCCGCTCACACTGAGCGACGAGAACACGCAGCAACTCCTCAAACGACGGCTCAGCGGGCCGAAGGGATTCCTCGAGGCAGCGCCGAGGGTTGGTGGATAGAGAGAGACAGACGTCGGTGAGCTTACCTGTCGATCGGCTCCACGCGACGCCTGCCTCCTCTGGGCCACTTCCTCTGGCCCAATCAGGTCCTTCTCCGACACGAGATTGGCATTCCTTGGGCCCGCCTCTATCCAATCATCGGCGGCACGCAAGACACCCCGGCCAATCCCGTGCCTGTCAGCGGGGGGGCCTCCGGCCCGCGGCCATCTTGCCTCCCCTGCTCCGAGTGCGGAGGCGTGCCTCTTCGCGCGTTGTGGCTGCCGGCGATTCCTTGAGCCACAGCGGCTCCGACTCCGCAGCCTTCTTTGCTGCCGCCGTCGCCGCGCTGCCGACAGCCCGTGGCCCGGCGTGCTCCTGCCACGGACGCGGATCCGTTCGTCCCTCCCTGTAGGAATGAAGGTAAGACCGACCCCGAGGGGCCGATGATTGCAGGGCAGGGCACTTACCTCCCGGATCCCGTCATGCCGAGGCCCCCACCTCGGTGTGGCCTTCTGTGCTGCCACGCCGGCCTGGCTGTCCGTCTCGACAGCGCGACTGTCGGGTTCTCCTCCGCACCCGGGGAAAGCCATTCCGCTGTCCGGCGGCGGTTTCTGGTAGCTCAGCGGTTGTGCGGGCGCTCCGCGGCCAGTGTGTGGGGTCCGCTGCTGCGCCGGGCCGTTCACAGAACATTTTGTTTTTGATGCAGGTCCCCGCCTTGCACCAGGTGGAGCATCCTGCCGACTACGCCACTGTGAACGCTGGCCCCAGCACAGACAGACGGACGACATATTTTGCTTCCACACACTGTTTATTATATACACTATATACAAGTTATTAAGTCACGTGCACTCACGAAACCCCAGTGCCTTCAGCACCGAATCCCCCAAAAGTCCAGGGCCCACAGTCACTGTGCCTTTCCTCTGGCCGCCTCCTGTCCTCTCTCCAGCTCCGCCTTCTGCCTCCCGACTTCCACCAATGACTGGAGGGAGGCGGCCCCTTAAATAATGCCCCGGATGAGCCCCAGGTGTTTCCGGCCTCTTCTCCTTAGCCACGCCCCAGCGTGGCGGAAGTGTCGGCTGCTTTCCTGGCGGCTCTCCGGGCGCCACACAAAGTCTTCCCCCCGGCACTTCCTGGTGTGGCGGAAGTGCCGGCTCCCGGATAATTAGGCACTGGGCGCCGCCTGGCGGTGGCCACGGGTCCCTACAGGGCTGGGCTTCCAAGCCCTGTACCCGAGGCCCTCTGCCTAACCAGGACGGACGCCCCACTCAGTCTGGAGGAGGTACCGCCCTCCTCCGGTCTTCAAGCGTCCCGGCCGGGCTCCACCCCCGGCCAAAGACCACACAGGGTAAACCGGTATCGGGGCGCAGCCTGGCGGTGACCACGGGTCCCTACAGGGCTGGGCTTCCAAGCCATGTACCCGTGGTCCTCAATATAACCAGGACGGACGCCCCCTCGCGGTCTGGAGGAGGCACAAGCCCTCCTCTCCTCCTCCTGGGCGTCCGGCCGGGGACCACAATATATATATATATATATATATATATATATATATATATATATATATATATATATATATATAGTGAAGGGATAAACAGATGAAAAACACAGAATAAGGGCTGGGGGAATTCCCCATATAATGTAGGTGGATCCAAGCGATCAATTGAGCCTGATACTACAGTCAAAGATGCAATATCCATACAGTTGACAACCAAACAATCTTCGATGGAGCTTTGATGTACTAGTGCCAGGAAGTAAAGTAGACAGAGGAAATTGAAAGTGAGCGACAGAAATGACATCATCATCAGGAGCCAGAAATTATGTCATCGTAAAGGGACCGGAAGTGAAGTCAGGAATGTAGGACAGAAGTGTCACCAGTTGGACAGGAACTGGAAGTGGAGTCATCTAAGGGAATTGGGACGGACGTTATGTTGATGGAATTCCAAAAGGTGCATTCTGTAGTCCTTTTGAATTTGAGGAAAAAGATGACATTATTTTGAAGACCTCAGACAAGCCATAAGATAGATTTTGGAGGCTCAACCTCATTTTCAGCCCCGGAGCCTGCTGGGCTCATAACAAAATAATCCCACCTTACAAAGTTAAAAACTGCGAAGTAGCTGAGTTCAGGCTGAAATACATTTTTGAAAAATCTGTCAGGGAAATAGATATGAAGAACCAGCATTTTTGCAAAGCACTTAATCAGATGTTTAATTATCTGCTACAAAAAAAAATGAAAATAATATTCAGAAGTATCATAATTTTCAGTTTGAATTATTAATCTTGAGGAGGAGGATGACTTTTATGACATATGCGATTTTATAAATTCAACATCTTCAGGGTAGCATAATCAGAGTCTAGGCTTTTGATTCCATATGAACGCTCAGTAAACCTTGCCCAAGTCAACCAGAAGTCCCACAGTCTCCTGCCTTCTCCCCCATGTTGCCTACCATTACAACCAAGTTTCCAATTTTTTGCCACAAAGTCCTTTGAGTTGCCATCTGTAGTTTTTTATAATTACCTCCATTGAACTACCAACTCCAGTTTTTTTCTGCCATCTCATGTGAAACTACCAATTCAAGAGTCTAGTCCTGCATGACTTAGTCACTGGTTTCTGCTTGTGCTGCTGCCATTGAGCCTCCTACTCCAATTTTTAATTGCCATGAGTTTTGCCACAATTATCAGCATAAGTCCCATCTCCAGTTAGCTTCTTTTGCTTATATATTGCAGCCACCAACTCAACTTTGTGCTACCTTATTTACTGAGCCACCCACTCCCACTCTAATGTCAATTGTGATTTCTGCCGTGTCACCAGGAGGGTCCATATTGTGCCTTCTACTGTGTCCTAATGAAATTCAACTATTGACACCTCACCAAGACAATAGTCAAATTTGCATGGCCCAGTGGTTTCACAGTTCCCATCTATCTTTTGAGAATTTTGAATATTCTTTGCGCTGGTTCCCCTCCTTAGCCTGTGTAAGTTAATGACTGTTTTTGAGTTTGATATTGTTTTCTAGGGCACTGAAAATCCTAGAGCCTAGATTTTGGCAGCTCCACCTCTGTTTAACGTGAAGGAATCATAAGATAGTCTAAATCATGGCTAGGTCAAGACCAGGAATTCTTACTAAGGTACCATTTGCAAGTTAAATTTATGACTAAGTTAAATGTCTCAAGGGAAAGACTCTGTAGGACTGCATGAATCTTGATATGCCATAAATAGTATATCTTGTCTATCCATTATGGTACCAGCATCTTGCTTATTATCTGTGGAAGAGTTTAATTTCGTCACACTGCCAGAGGATGCAGCACCATTTTTTAGCACTGTGCATTACAGTTTCCTCTTTACTGATTGGTTTCTGCTTCCCCACTACCATGGAAGTTCTGCTATTGGGGGCATCATTAGCGTCACCATTAACATGTCTTTCCCACATTTAAATATATTCATATTCACAATAACATCATTAATATACACATAAGAGAAAAATTGTATGTCTTTTGCTTACCCTGCTTATTCACAACACCATTCTGTCCTTTCAAATGTCCTGTGCTGGTGTTTGTGTTATATTTCCATTTTGTCGCAACCTCCCAACAATTTTTTTCTGTTGTGACTCCTCTCTTTCAAAATGATTTTGTGTTAATTGAAGTTACTAATACATCCACTGCATAAATATTGAAAAGCTCCTAATGCCTTCTGTATAAAATATCAAGTAATGATATAAAAAAATTATGAAGTGATTACAATTTTAATTTCTATTTTAAATCCATCCATCCATTACCCAACCTGCTAT
This sequence comes from Polypterus senegalus, assembly GCF_016835505.1. Taxonomy (NCBI): domain Eukaryota; kingdom Metazoa; phylum Chordata; class Cladistia; order Polypteriformes; family Polypteridae; genus Polypterus; species Polypterus senegalus. Next base: position 33,939,603 of record NC_053159.1, read on the forward strand.
ATCCCAACAACAGGGTCACAATAAAGATATACCATAGTTACTTAGATATTATTATTGATTAAAATGATGATAATTTCTAATAAATCCATCCATCCATCTATTATCCAACCCGCTATATCCTAACTATGGGGTCACGGGGTTCTTCTGGAGCCAATCCCAGCCAACATAGGGCGCAAGGCAGGAAACAAACTGCAGGCAGGGCGCCAGCCCACCGCAGTGTATTTTAAATGATGACTTAAATAGGATTTTGAACATATCCATTATAAAAAATATCATATTTGGATGTAGACTAACTTTATTGTATGTGAAAAATACTGTTCAATCTTTTTTTTATTTATCTAGTCTCCAAAGTACCCGGTGTTGCCTTAGCATAAATCCTGTGTGTTTTTTAAACGGTGACCCTGTTGTTTTTGCTAGCTGTCCCATCCATCATTTACATTTCCTGTCTATCAATGTCTCTGCTCTCATGTGTCACGGATTTGTTCTTTTTGAGTCCAATTGGATTCCAGAATTTTCATAACTCCTTGCAGAGACGTAACCATGAATGTTGTCATATCCCACATGTATTCTTAGTTCAAGGTGGATATTCGTAGTGCTCAAATTATGAAAATAGACGACAAAGCAGGGGTTAAACAACCACCCATTGATTCTGTCTGTGTTGCACTGCACTTCCAAACTCGATCAAGCCTCACCCGAAAACCTCCTGCAAAAGTGCAGAATATTCTTTTATTATTACAGTAGATAGAAGCAGCATGTAATGTTGTGCTGGTAAGTAATGTTAAGCCCTGGTCATTTTATCTGATAGTCAGGCTTCAGTCTGTGAGAATGTGGTCCCGACATGCAAACTGCAGCACGCAGAAAAGGAAAACAACAACAACAACAACAACAAAAAAACCCTGGGACTCTCAGGGTCACAACTTTGGGTTCCATAGTAGTCTGTCTTGTCTGTATGGTCCTAATGAACAAAAATGCAAAATTTGGTCCAGATCAGTCGAAGTGTGTAGGAAAGTATAGGGTATATACTGACAGACCAGCATTCTGTTTTACATATTGTCACAAGAACTGACAAAGAGTCCAAAAAGGTTTGGGGCAGCCACCCGTAAATTGTATCCTGGCCGTAAAATGGTGAACAGATGGGTACAGAGTCCAAAACAGAACTGACTGGATAGAGTAGAAATGTCGGCTTTAAAGGCCAGTACAGGAAGTGACATCATCCAAATGGTCAGAACCGGAAGGATCGTCATCCTTAGGTTCAGCTCCCGGAAATGACATCATCATTAGTAGGCAGTCATTTCTTTCCCTCCAAGTGGGAAGCCTCCAATAGTGAACAGAATGGGAAGAAATAATACACCATTCGCAAGCTGCAACAAATCCTCAAGTGTTCAGAGGACATTTGGGAACTGCGGTAATTCAGCTTTCAGTGTCTAAGGAAACCTGTTATGCTCCAAACAAAGCTAGTAAATCACTGTGTGCAGTACCGAGGAACTACAGGTTGTGCAGACATCACTCATAATCAGTCCTTAAGTGTGTGTCCTGTGTGTGTGTGTGTTTAAGTTTAGGGTGTACGTGAGTAGGCCTATCCATAATGAACATGGTTAGTCTAATGCATTCTGCAATAACACAATCTGTGTGTATATGCTAGGGTTGTGTGGTATACCAGTACTGGAAAAGCAATGAAAAAACACACATTTTAAAATGGTACGGTACCAGCATTTCTGTATTGTCTGTACCAAAAGTAAATGTCAGATTTCCTCTTAATCCCCTATCCCAATCCCTCCCTTCCCTTGAGACTCACTGTTGCAGTTGTGGAAAAAGATCTGTTTCATAGTCTTTATGAAACAAAAGTACATGCTTCAGCATAATCTGGAATTCATAGTGGACCTTGCATCCCCATTGTATCGATGCAATAGGAAGTTTACGGTGGATGTTGCTTTAGTGTGATCAGGACTTCATGGGGGATTCCCCCATTGTTGTACTGACGTAGTCAGGACTTTACCAGGGACTTCCCTCTTCATTGCTTCAACTTGATCAGAACTTCACTGCTTCAAGAAGGAAGGAGTGTGTACTGGGGCACCATGGTACGGCACACCATGGAGGTAATTGTGTGGAATGTCCTGGAGTTTGGAGTAGAATGGGGCATTTTGGTGCCGGCACTGAGGTCTGAAAGTCAAGATTTTAGTACTATTCCAACATTATTATGCCCACAGCATTTGTGGTTCTGAAAGGGAGTCAGAAATTTGAAGGTAAGGTTGTGTTAGGCACTTCTGTGCAGGGATCCCACTCTGATACAGAAGGTGGTCTGGTGCATATTGTCTTCTCCTCTTCTCCCTCAGAAATGAGAACATCCAGCAGGAAAGATGAAGTCACTTTGCCTGCAACCCATCCACCACCTTCATTCTGGAAATTGCATCTGCATAAGTGACTCCAACTCACTGCAATATCTTTTTGTTGGTTATTCTTTTCTTTTGGCCTGCCTGACCAAACATTAAACAGGTTACAATGCATGGTACCCCACCCCTTTATCTGCATTACATTTATTCTTTTAAAGTTGTTATATTTACTAAACATAGTGTTGGAAAGTGGCAATGTGTTGCATATGGATTTGCACATACAAGTAAGAATTTTACTGTGACAATAATGATCTTATAAACCTATAAATATTTAGTTTTTTTCTTTTCAAGGTAACGTTGATTTCTTACTGTGCGGCCCACTTTACTTGTTGGTATAATTAAAGATTGAGAACCACTGTTTGACACTCTTTAAAGGTTCTTTAATGCTAATCGCCATTAAGACATTTAGTTTTGCAACAAACAAGCTTGTAACTTTTGTAGCTCACATTATTCAGGTGTGTATAGTTTAGAAGGATTTCAACACACTGCATTAGGAATGTGTGGACTTCTCAGGATCTGCAGAGACGTGGTACTTTAGAGATCCTTAGCCTTATTGCCCACCAGCTCCATTCACAAACAATGCTGTTCTCATTCCAGGTAGCTTGAGTCAAGTTTTCAATGAAAGCAAATCAGAGGATAAGAGTTTTCTTTTCTTTTCTTTTAATTTTTTAATTCGTAATGCTTTGCTCAAGTTCTTTTTAACATCAGTATTCACTAAAACAACTTACCTGAATAGCCACACACTCTATGGAATAGAACTTCAAAAACCAATCTGTAGAAATGATTTTAAAATGAAAGCTAACATCTGCTGGGGAGATAGTATTATTGTTCACAATATACAGTTTAATATTATATTAAAGGCTGCTCTGTTCCATGTCTGTAATTTACATTATGAATGCTGCAAGAACAATTGTTCAAATACATGTCAGGGATATTATAAAGGTTTAGAATGAAGCTCTTCAACTGCCATCTAAATTATTTAGTGTCCTCATATTTACACCTTGCACGGCTGAAATTCGTTGTTTGTATTTCCTTTTTATTTACAGGTTAGAATGCCATCTGGTGGCCCCTAGTGTCACTGCACTCCCAAGTCAGACATTAAAGCAACATTTCCAAGACATTTCCAAGGCTGCATACCTGCTGCCTGACCCCTGAAATATACGGTCAAATCTGGAGATAACATATTGGACTCCACATGTCAGCTTAGAGCGTTTATACTAGTCTCCTGCCAGTCCTCTGTGTTCATGCTCTGTCTTGGATGTCCTCAGAAGCTTTACATCCAGAGTGCCATTCATGATGAAAATGAATATTGGCCTCTGTATGTCTACGTGGATGTTTAGAGGTGGGATAAGATGTCAGGTTTTTGTTTTATTTTTCTTCCTCAGCAGGATCCCTCTTGGGCCTTTGCTTTCTTGCTGGGACCTTCAACTATGGGGTGCAAAATTAAAAATGCTCATTGGTTATTGCATTGTAAACATGTAATAAAGATCATCAGATTATCTCGGGTTCTTACTTAAAACCACCAACCCTATCCTGATACAGATAATCTTTATTTTTTAAAGTCCCTTCACATAGGTTAAGCAACAGGCTTAAACTGGAAGCCTTGTGTTTTAAAAATCTCATAGCCCAACAACTACAGACCATACAGTGAAAATTCATTTATAGAATTCTCTTTTAAAAACACACAATTTCGAATGACATAACCGACTTGACTTCAGTTAGTTACATTTATAGTGTAGTCATTTTATGTGTTGTTATTAAATAAAACATTGCAAACATGATTATTATAAAAGGTGCCATATGAAACAAAAGCATTTTGTGTTGTGAAATGACATATGATAGTGCCCAGTATATAGTATAAAAATATTAGATGTATATTGTCACTCATGTATGTATGGGAAGCAGTCTAAGGGCTTAAATGGGAGTAAAACACAGAGTATGTGGTTAATTCATTATACTAACGCCTCTTCTCCCTCTCCTGCAGACCTCCAAAAGACAGGCCCACCTAAATCTACACCCACTTCTGGCAGCATTCCACACCCCTGTTGACCTCACTTTCGCCTGAAGATCCACCTCTTCCTTTCCCTCAACTATAAAGACGGAGCACCTTTCTTAAGTTTCAGTCTATGTTATGACTCAGTGCATCATGATTATTTGTTGTCTAAACGTATTTGCAGAACTGCCACTAAACAGAGTGGAATTCCCAAAGTTTCATATAGTTTCTTGTCTCTTATTACAATATATATGTCATGTAACTTGATACTCATTTGATTGCACCATGTGTAAGGTACTGCAGTGGGTTGGCGCCCTGCACAGGATTGGTTCCTGCCTTGCGTCCTGTGTTGGCTGGTATTGGCTCCAGCAGACCCCCGTGACCCTGTGTTTGGATTCAATGGGTTGGTAAATGGATGGATGGATGGATGGATGGATGTGTAAGGTAAGAACCACCCAAGGAAGGTCTGGATACCCGTCTAATACTATTACGGTTGCTACTACTACTACTACTGATAATAATAATAATAATAATAATAATAATAATAATAATAATAATAATAATGAAGGAGAAGAAGAAGATATGATCTGGCACACCATCTAGTTATGTTTCTCAGTCTGACACAAGTGCTCCTCTAATAGGTTTTGCCCCCAGTAACCCATAATTATAAAACACTTGAATTGAAACTGTATATAAACTATCTATGTATATTATTATTATTATTATTATTATTATTATTATTATTATTCCAAACCTGTGGTAGTGCTGACAGGATGGGTTCTGGCCCTCTCTGATCTTGATCTGAAATAATTATGTTTGATAAAATCGATTTAGTGTGCCTATAATAATAATAATAATAATAATAATAATAATAATAATGCTGGAGCTGGAAGAGATTTGAAATTGAGAGGATGGACAACAAGACCTGGAAGATAATGACCATGCATAGACTTCACCACCCAAAATGATCAAGAGACAGAATAGTGGCTGTGGAATAATTACACTCATGTCTGCATGCAACAGACATGCATGTGATGGGTGTAACAGAACATGATGCAGAGGACAGAAAGATATGGAAGAAGATGATTTGCTGTGGCGACCCCTAACAGGAGCAGCCAAAAGAAGAAGAAGATGTCTGCATGCAACAGTGCCATCATTGGCTTTATCAATGACATCAGTTTCAGTAGAACTAAGTTCACCAAGCTCATGAAGATTAATGAGGCTGGCAGAGCAGGATACTCCCTCAAAGCAGTGGCAAAGTAAAACAAAGTGAAGCGCAAGCTGTCACAGCCTGTGAACCAATCTGCGATGAAGATGAGATCCAAGACAAACATTCAAGCTGAGAAGATCCCCCCCACACAGCCAGTAGGCCACAGAATAATCTTTACGTGCATCTACATCACAGGCAAGAGCTTCCATCTCACACACTTCAAAGTTTTTGCTCTTTGCCTCTGTTCTCCTGTTGTTTCACCAATCAGGTACATCTTTTCTTTATATATACAGTATATGTATGAGTTTGATTAGTATGCGCCATGTATGGTTGTTTCAGGGTGGAAACTGAGCATGGTTTGAGGAGTGTTCACACATGCATATTTGCGAGGTAATTGCTATTTTTAAAGGGTAAATTGTCTACAAATGTGCATACACTAAGTATTATAAATCTTTTTTTTTTTTTTTGGCGTACAAATGATTCTGTTTTTTGGTGTTACATGTATTTTCATGCTCAAATCTACAAAGAGTTTTATTAATCAGACTTCTAGAAACCTGGGCAGCTTCTGGCAAATAAACAAATGATATCAATCTTAATAATAGGATATGTGTCTCTGTGCCAGCTGATTTCTGTGTCTTTGTCATTCCAATAGATGGTGCATCACAAACAGTTTTAGTAATAAAATGCATTGCGCTTGTCATTCCAATAGATGGCGCAGACATTAACACGGCTTCTATGAATCCCATACTAAATGGCACATGATAGAGACATATGCACTGCATGGCTGCACTGCAAACTTTAATGCTGCGGTCATTGTTAATTGTTTAGATTGCTTAGATGAGCAGCACAGCTAGTAAAACTAATAATAATCCTTTCTTATATTAGTTTTGAATTAATTGATTACTAAGACCACTTTTCTTTCCCTTCTTGCCATCCACAGTGCCACTTGCTCTGACACAGAATAGATGCTTCATTGTAAATGTTGGCCTTATTAGTGAAAGCAGTCAGAATTTGCACATAAAAAGAAATAATATCTTGTATATATATCTAAAAGTATAAATTTCTTTATATATGCTGCATGATGAATTATTGTTTGTTTCAATGTTGTGTTTTGTATTTACGTTGCACTTCTTTTTTCTTAACTCTATTTGTTATTTTTGTATAGTGCTGTGGCGTTATATGTGGCACTGCACTAAATAAGAATAAATTACATTTGAAAAACTACTGTATATACTATTATTGTTTATTCATATATTTATTTACTGATTGATTGATTTAGTACATTTATCATCCATGCACTTTAATGGTTACAGACAGCCAGAGATTGCACGTAGCACTGAGCACAAGGCATGAAGTGAACCCTAGACAGGCTCTCAGTTTATTGAAGAGCCGACTCTTACACACTTGTGCTGGCTCAGACTTGGTGACAGTTATAATAACTTGTCCATCTTTAGGATTTGGGAGAAACTGGAGTACACAGGGAAAAATGCATACAAACACAGCGGAAACATGTGAATTCCACACTGAAAGTGACCAGACCAGCACTCAAACCCAGATATCTGGAGCTGTTGCAGCAGTTATAGTTTTAAAGTTATAGTTTTTAAGGCATTGAGTTGTATATTATTATTAATATAAGCTTATAATTTAATGCTATTATTATTTGAATTATTATACGGCAGTTTATTATAAAGCTTGTAAAATTAAATAATTTTTACCACCGCAAAAGTTATGAAATTTCAATGAAAAAGAAAGAAATAGGGAAAATGAGAGACATTGTCAATCCTCGAAAAAGACCAAAGCGACAGTGAATGATTTACAGTGGCAAAAATGAAAAACTCCCATTGTTGGCATCTCAGCAGCGGCTAGAGGGAATAATCGGTATTCAGGAAAGCGCGGTAGGTTACGCAAATGTCTCTCTCGTCTCCAGTCTCTGGGGTGCAGCCGTTCAAACGTCGAGGGGAGGATGGGAACATCTGACAGGCGGCTTGCAGAAAAACGCTCCACAATCAATTCCTCTGGCAGCCTGTCCATTAAATATGTGATATGAATTGCTAAGAATCCCTCTTGCCTCTGTCCTAGTTTTGTAGAAAGAGAAGCTAATTCTCTGTTCAGGGTTTGCTAGCTCACCTCCAGCGTAGTCTTCCATTCTTGCGTGAGCACAGCTTTCCTAAAGTTCATATCACAAATGGCAGTGAAATCACGATCATTTGACATTAGCCATCACATAATACTCTTAATGTTCATCATTTTGCCAGTGTAGTGTGTGGATTCTGCTAATTCACCTTATGTTTCTGTGGGCTGTTCTTCCAGTACTCCAGGTATTAAACCCTGGCATCCCTACATCCCTTCATTTTGAACTGGCTGTAAAGCTCAAGTCTATAAAGTGCACAATGTGGTCAGCAGTGTCCCTCCTGGAGCACCCATTGTGGCTTAGTGGTCTTTGCCTTGACAGACTGGCATGCCAAGATGCTCTCTGCTAAACAAGGTTGCTTTCACTTGCAGATTGTCCTCCACCCTATGCTTTCTTCTAGTAACCTGATGCCAGCCGGGTACCCATTTACAATTACAGTTTTTCCCTTTTATTATCCAAGCTGTCTAAATCTCAATCCCGTCCGGAATCTGTGACATTGAGCTATTTAAAGCAGAGATGTGTCACCAACTAATTTCAAACTATGGATTTCTATACTACTTGAAATTTGACAAAATCAAATTCTTACTTAGAGGATCTGTTCTGAACTTTTTAAAAATATGGCAGAATCTAATCCAGTGGTCTCAAACTCCCATCCTGGAGGGCCACAGTGGCTGCAGGTTTTCATTCTTATCCTTTTCTTAATTAGTAACCTGTTTTGGCTGCTAATTAACTTCTTTTGAATTAATTTTAATTAATTTGTTCTTGAATACTCAGACCCCTCAAATATTTCTTTTTCCTTAACCAGCAGTCAAACAATAATGAGATATAAAATGAGCCAAAACAGAACCAGCAAACTGTGTCCATCACACAATATCTGAAAATAAAGAAAGGTAAAGGTATTAGTAATGCTGATATGCTCAGGTCCACAAAATATTTGAAGAAAAGAGAAAATGAATAATTTTCAAAATGCATGCCATTCCACAATGAGAGCCACAACAAGCGATGAAATTAAAAAACGGGTTTAATTAACAACGAGAACTGGCAAATAATTAAGCAGCTGGTTGGAGTTTGAGGCCCTGACTTAGTTGGTCTTCTGTTGGCTCCGTCACTTCACATTTCATTTCTGTTTGGGTGCCGTTTAAGGAAAGGAATGAAGCAAATCAGAGGAACGACAAAGAAATCTTAAAAAAACAAATCAATTAAAATGAAAGGAAAAGGAGTTAATTAGCAGTAAAAACTGGTCACCAATTAAGAAAAGGGTTAGAATGAAAAAACTGCAGCCATTGCAGCCTTCCAGAACCGGAGTTTGAGACCACTGATCTAATCAATAACATTATAGGATAAGCTTCCATTTCGGGGAAAATGATACCCTTCTTTTCTTGCTCCTTTTATAGAGTAGATTCGGTTGCTGGCATCCCTCTCTTTCACTTGGGCGGGGGTCTTTATTGCTTTGATTTGTTAAATTTGACTTGAATGTATGGAATGTTATTTGTTTCTAATTAAAATCAATGAAAGTACTAAAAGAAGAAAGAAAAAAAAAGAAAGAAAGAAAGAAAGCCTTTGGGCTGGATGAGGACCACCACTGTAATGGATGGATGCATCTAATAAAGTGAATACGCAGTGTATGTAATAATGTGGGTGGCAGTTGAATCCGTACTTTCATTTTGAAGTATTCTTAAAATGACAATTTCCTTTGAACTTAGGTGTACAAATCTTAAATAATAATAATATGAAGAAGAGGAAGAAACTTTATTTATATAGCACCTTATTAAACATTTATATGCAAATCAAGATTAATCAACAAAAACAATAAAGATATACCATAGTTACTTGGATATTATCTTTGATTAATATTATGATAATTTCTAATAAATCCATCCATCCATCTATTATCCAACCCGCTATATCCTAACTACAGGGTCACAGCGTTCTGCTGGAGCCAATCCCAGCCAATACAGGTGCAAGGCAGGAAACAAACTCGGGCAGGGTGCCAGCCCACTGCAGATTTCTAATAAATTTAAATACTAAATAGAAAATCAACCCAGCCATTGCTAAATAAAATTTTAACTCTAAGGAAGAAAACAAACCTTCACTCTTATCAGAAACAGGTTCATATTGTTTTCCAATTAAAAGCCTTATACATAAAGATGGCAAGAGAACAGCCAGAACTAATTTACATATATACATACAGTATGTATCTACATTTGACTTGTATACATGGCAACAAATTAAACGGAGACAGTTAGATGTTATTAAATGCAATGTACAGATTCAAAAGCAAATACAACAGTTCATAGCAAACACCTTTTTAAACTTAATGCTAGGCTTTTTAGAGGCGCTATATTAAAACACTGGATGCTTAATCCGCCACATTCAATGCAGGTTTCAACAGTTAAAAACACAGCAGGGGCCTGAAAAGTTGCTGCCATCTTTGTAGCAATAAGTCCAAATTCAGCCCCACTGGGAAGAATTTGTAAAGCCTCCTGCTGACTGTGAGAGAGAGGCGTCGGTTTGAATTTGCCTGCTTTGTTGTGTGAAAAGGCAGCTGACACGCACTGAGCCGCCCGAGAGCTCCCAGTGGACTGGCAGCACTTGCCAGAGTCTCTGTGGCTACATGGGTTTAATGCAGCAGAAATGCTGGCATTTGGCAGCTGTTAAACAAACCCCTTTCGCTGAGTCACAAAGATGGAAACACAGCATGTTAAAACCTCACGGGCTGTCACAATAGATAGCTTTTGAGTGAGCACACAACAACTCTCGCACGAAAACATAACCCGGGCAAGCAGGTCGCTCCCCGCCTGACTGCCGGCTCCATGCCAGGGAATAAAAATAGACTGGAGCCCAATGGATGTCGTGTGAGCGGATTGTGACTTCAGATGTCATTAGTGCGGATGTTTCTTTCAAGAGATTTTTTTCCCCCAGTCTCTCTCTCTCTCTCTCTCTCTCTCTCTCTCTCTCTCTCTCTCTCTCTCCCTCCCTGAAGTTCAAGGAGATATCGACTCATGGAATGAAAAATAGGTCACAGAGGCCAGCACCAGAGAGGCTAGCATGTTGCACCCTCTAGTGGTCACAAGGAGCACAACCTAAGATGCAGGCATGATCTGAGCAAAGCTGAACCTTCAGCACCACCAGGACTCTAGGATATTTCACAAAAGATCTTTTGGATGGGTAAACTGGGCCAAGATTTGCTACTAACACAGGGGTAAGCTGCTTTTTACGATTCTCAGCGTACACTCACCCTACATTTGTCAGTTAGCCCAACACTACCAACCTGACAAGGGCTGAACGAGGCAAAATTTAGTGCCCCACATGGAAGATGCGGTGCATGACTGGGCACCAGCATAAGGGAAGCTACTTTTAATAATTTCGAAAATGAATTACTGTTAGGTTTGGCAAATTACACGCATCCCGCACAGTGCCACAAAGAACTACTCTACTCTAACATTTGGCACACCAGCAGGTTGTTGAGCTTTAACGGGTGGGATTCTTGCTGGTACACTGGAGGGCACAGAGTTGTGAAGAACAATCAAAGCTTAAATACTGATTTGGTTTATTTTTGTTATTATAGTTACAAAACAACCAGCCTTAAATGTGCTGTCATTAATTTAACCTTTATGTTGTTTTTAAAATATTCTTTACGCATTGTTATAAATTATAGTTTGTTTGTTTTGCTTGCTTAAATTCATTTTTATATTATAAAACATTATAAAGTTACAAAAATATTGATAAGAACAGGCCATTCAGCCCAACAAAGCTCACCAATCCTATCCACTGAATTCCTCCAAAATAAGGTCAAGTTGAGTTTTGACGATTCCTAAAGTCCTGCTGTCTATCCCACTATTTGGTAACTTATTCCATGTGTCTATGGTTCTATTTGTGTGGAGAAACTTCCCAACATTTGGGTAACATTAACTGTTTACAACTGTGTCCCCATGTTCTTGATGAACTCCTTTTAAAGCAATGGCCTTGATCCACTGGACTAATTCCTTTTTGTAATTTTAAACACTTCAATCATGGCGTCTATTGATCCCCTTTAGCTTAAAATGAAAATGTTCAGCTCCTTTAATCTTTCCTCATAACTCATCTCCTGTGGCCCTGAAGTCAGCCTAGCTGCTCTTCTCTGGACCTTTTCTAGTGCTGCTATGTCTTTTTTGTAGCCTGGAGACCAAAACTGCACTCAGTACTCCAGAAGAGGCCTCACCAGTGCCTTATAAAGCTTGAGCATTACCTCCTTGGACTTGTACTCTACATATCAAGGCGCTATATAACCTAACATTCAGTTAGATATCTTAATAATTTTATGAGCACTCTCTGGATGTTGGTAGTGATGATTCACTCCTGAAGGGGCACATTCATATTCAGACCTCCCATTGTGTACTTCAATTTTTACTTCCGACATTTAATACTTTACATTTACTTATCATACATTTCATCTACCACAAGTCTACCCAAGTCACTGTGGTGTCCTTATTTTTCCTCTTTTCGTTTAATATTTAACCACTATTATCGTGATATTTTTCACATATTTTTCTTCTGGTTGTTATTTTTTCTGGAATTTGGAAACCTGTAGAAATTGGTTTAACTTGCATTTTTCACTTTTGTTATTATTATACTAGCTGTGTAAGGCCACGCTGTAAAAAGCATGGGATCCTAGAAACTATTGAAATTGTCAAAAAAAAAATTGAAATGTAGAAATGTCAGATAATTGAAAGGAACTACTCTGGGCATCTCTCTGCTAGGAGGTTTTGTTTTGCCAACATGCTCGCTTCGCTTGTGCATAAGCGGCTAAACGAGTTTGTCTTTCTTCGGAGGTTTCGTTTTGCTGATGTGCTCACCTCGCTTGTGTACCTCTCAATTCTGGGCCAGACAGACAGACACATACAGTTCCACGCATAGACATTGTTGGAGATGGCTGGGGGGGGACACCCAGGAGGACCGGAAGAGGGCTTACTCCTTCCTCAGACCACGTGGGGGCGACCACCCTGGTACCTATGGGGACCACGGGTACAGAGCTTTGAAGCTCAACCCTGTAGGGGACCGTGGTCACCACCAGGGGGGGCCCAATGCCTTTGGAGCCCTGGACCTCAGCACTTCCGCCACACTTGGAAGTGCTTGGGGGAAGAGGAGCAGGGATGCCCAGAGTGCTTCCGGGGATGCACTGGGGCGTGTCGGTGGAAGATTGCCAGGAGACACCTGGAGTACATGCGGGTGATTATAAAAGGGGCCACCTCCCTTCATTCAGGACTTGAGTCGGGTGGAAGATGGACGAGGTCTGGGAGGAGACCAGGAGGTGGCCTGAAGAGAGAAGGGATTGTTGTTTTGTGGCCAGGACTTTGGGGACTGTGAGCACTTATCTGTATATATGGAACTGTATAATAAACGTGTGTGGGGTGATTCAAACGTGTCTGCCTGTCTGTGTCCGGGGCATGTTCCACAACGTTTATATATAAGATACTTGTTGTTTTATTTTATAATCATATTTGGTATTTATCAATGGGTACCATCATTTTGTGCACCGGTATTATTCAAGTTGGATTTATTTAATCAGAATCATCATAAATGTTAAATTGTTACATGAAATTGAATTCTAAAGTAAAATATTTTTTTCTAAATTTTAAAAACGTCTTCTCTGTTTTTACATTGTGGCAAAAGGGTACACAAGTCCATAGGTGATAGAAAAAGCTCTAAAACTTACTGAATATGTCCAAACTGTTGTTGAGTATTGATCCACTTTCTGGAGATTGTACACAAATTACAAAACAGCGTATCCATGCTTTTTTAAGAAGGTAAAAAATCAAAAAGGAGACTACTGTAATGAGATTCAGCCATTTCAAAGAGACCAGCTGTAAGTTTCACTTCGCCAACAAACCCAATTGTCTTCCACCACATGGATTCACCTCAGAAAGACATCACCAAGCGCCCATCATTGACATTATTGAATACTGATGTTCAGATGTAAATTGATATCTCTTTTCTATAGATAATTAGACAATAATAACTGAAAATGGCACACTTACTGTTACTTTTATTTTTTCACTATACAGAAGCTTATTTCTTTAGGTTACAATGATTTCTTAATGACACTTGATTGATAACGCATACGTGTGCAACAATGTGAGAGAATGTTGAGCAAGCATGTATCATGTAATTTAAGTGACAAGTACTGTACAGACTGACATTCATCCATCCATCCATCCATCCATTATTCTGTCTTCCCAACTGGCTTATCCAGGGCAGGGTCACAGGTCAGCTGGGGACGATAACAGCACACATTAAGCACAAGGCAGGAACAGTCCATGGATTGGGTGCCACTCCAAAGCAGGGTGAAACTTGCAGACATACAACATGGGTGGGAAGAAACCGTAGTATCTGAGAATAACAAGCAATCTTCATGCACTTGTGAACCCCAGTCTCCTTCACTACGAGAAAGCAGAATCACCACTGGGCCATTTATTATTATTATTAATATTATAAACTCTATCAGTACATGCTCCCCAAAAAAAAAAATATCTGCTCTGCTCAATATATTCCATTTATTAATCTATAGTATGGCCATTTGATCCGTAGCCACGCAGGTCCCCAATGAAACTCTGGTTCAATCTGCTGAGGGATGATAAGTCAACGCCATCCATGAGGATGCTCTGAATCGGAACAAGTGGAAAGCGACGTGCCGAAAAGTGAATTCTGCGTCAACACTGGATAAATGTTAGGAATAACATTAATCTATTCATATATTTTTCTCCACTTTGGGCATAATAATAATGATAAAAATAATCTATCCATGTTACTAATCTGTTTATCCAGGGCAGGGTCGGCTGTTGAATACGCACACATACACACACACATGCTCATGGGTGACTTTAGCGGTGCCAATTCACTATTATTTGAGGACACATTTGTCTTTTGTTACAAGCTCTGGCAGAACATAACCATTGCAGAAACAGAATTGAAGAAGCAAAAGTAAGATAATAAGCTATAAATGCTGGATTAGATGGAGTGGCAATCCTGCCCACCTGGAGCCCAGATTGGAGACACAACCCAGCTGGTCGCCAGTTTATGTCCTAGTCAGAATGATCAAATAACAGATGGACAAGGGACAAGTGAACCTTTTGTCCCCAGGCATTAAAGGCAGCAGTGGTCCCCTCACTGGAGCTCAGTTTGGACACCCACAGTGTTGCCTGGGTATTGTAGTCCAGAAATGCAATCCTGTAGGGTCCTTGGGCGCTGCAGGGGGCACTGTAAGGAATGAAACTTACTATTTTGGATAACTTCCCTATGACCTGGAAGTGCTTCAAGCATGCAATACTCTGACACCAGAAGTGCTCCCGGGTTTGACACAAAAGAAGCCACTCTGCCTCATCTTAAGAGTGAGAGTAGAGGGCAGAGGGTAAACGCTCATGTGGAGAACTGAAAGGAGATGGAGGCGGAGAAGGAGCTTTATAAACGACACATACTTTGTTGAACTGTTACAAAAATAACAAAAAAAAAGCCTGTGAATGAGTCTCTAGGGTGTAGTGGTTAAGGCTTTGGATTTCAAACCCCAAGTCTATGAGCTCAAATCCCACTAGTGACACTGTGTGACCATGAGCAAGTCACTTCACCTGTCTGTGCGTCAATTGTAACCAACTCTGTCATGAATGTTGTAAGTCGCCTTGGATAAAGGTGTCAGCCAAATAAGTAAATGTATGTATGTTTTACTTTATTCTTAAACTGTGTTTGGTAGATTTTTGTCTGATGTATAAGCTTGTTGGGTTGTCATAGCTCCAACCATGATGAAGGCTGTGTGCAGACAAATGATCAGGAAATGTATTCTTACCTCTGGAAAATTAGTTCTAAGAATCTGAGATAATATAATTATTTCTAGTTTCCTTTCATTATGACAAGGATGGCTCATATTTTCTAAAATATTCATCTATTGACTTCTGTACCATTAAGTCATATTGTAATCTGCAAGAACAGACAAGGCATTTGTAAAATTTATAAAAAAAACATTTAACTTTAGAATGCAGTTTATGTGACAGAGTAATATATACCATGATTGTGGAGAAACAACTTTGATTTGACAAATACCAACTTATCTCTTAAATGCCTTTTTCTTTGTGGACTGTTTCCATTAGGTTTGGAATCATTTCTTGGTTAACAGCCACTAGTTTATTGTTACCTCTTTATTATGATAAATTCAATTCAAAAAACTTGTTCATTTTGTTCTTAATTAAGGTTGGAGTTATTAAGAATTAAAGACACAGCTGGCGTGCCTGGCTTTTCATATGGCTTGTTAAGTTCGGCCTTTGCAGTGGTCACAGTACCTCAGCTAATAGCAGGGAACAGTGATGTCTGTCATGGAGTATCCAAAATGCCCTAACATGTAATGAAAAAGGCCTCACAAAGTTACTTTTGGAGCTTAGCACATCTTCATCTGTTTGGCCTTGTGCATTCTGAATAATCAGGGCTTTACTGTGTCTGCTAAAGCTGCTCATCATTCTTGGTGAAGCTCAAACTTGTCTTGATGGAGTTTCCTTAATATGGGCACTGACAGTATTAGATCTTTACTGCTCCTCTCTGTGGTTGTTTTTGATTCTCTGCTGCTGATCTTGTCCCCTCACTTTGATTTCCAAGGCCCTTTTTGAGCAGGAACTTGTAGCACAGTCACAGCGTTTTTTATTGTCTTGTAATATTTGATGTAAGCCACAGATTAGCCTAAACTTTCCTATATATATATTGTAGTTGGGAATTTACTTTAACTATCTGGAGTGTGATGAGATGGGTAAGGTTGTAATTGACCGTGTTGCCCTCATTTTATTTAGAAATTAGGTCCAGATTCATGAGCAGGTATTTAAACAGCCAAAAAGCAAGAAATGAAACACTCAGTCAGAGGAGTTCACAGTAGTCGGAATCAAAGAAACAGCAAAGGCATCAAATTGTTTGAATGTGGATTACAAACAGTGAGGTGACCACCTTGAAAAGGTGTTCCCCAGGCAGCAACATTGCCAGATGCTCAAACAAGCATCTCTTTTGCAGGCAGTTTTTTTTCCCAGAATAATTTGAAATCCAAGCACCAGTTAGTAAGGAGATGATGCTGTTTTACACACTGGCAATGTGTGGACTGATGTGTGTCATGCCGATGTGATCACACTTTCCGCTTTGTCACCTGAGTGACAGTTTCAGTTTTCATCTTATAGTTTGGCAGAACCTCACCTGAGTAAGATCACACTGGACTGATAAAAGAGCTACCGTAATATCAATGGACACTGGGTTACTCACCTCCTAACCAATCAGAGTGAGTAAAATAGTTTATACTGAAGATGATTGGTTGGTGTTAGTGTGATGTGTAAAATGAGATGAGAGACCCTGAAGAATATGAGGCTTACCCATGACTGCCCTGATGTGCACTTGTAATTATTGTGCCTTGGGACAAAATCCTCCACTTGTTATGAGCCGTTAGAGCCAGGGCTGCTGAGCTACTTGCTATGCACTTCCCTCAGTCCCTGATAACCTGAAGTGAATGCCATTCCCTGTAAAGATCTGTCATGATCTGGCTGGCAGTTTAAACTTTCTTATGACTTTTCCTTGATCTTTTAAATTTTTTCACATATCGTTTTGAGAGTTTAGAAAATCAAAGAATCCATTGGTTACATCTACACAACATGTTTTACGTGATACTAAAAATGAATTTGATTCTTTCATGGACCCGTTATTGATTTATTATGGTATCAGCCATTTCTGTTGACTGGCACTATGTTGCTACATCAATATGACTATATAATGGTCAACATCGTGGATTTCCTGATCATCTGATATTTCAGCCTTTAGCAATTATTTTTGTTAGTATTGTAATAAGGAAGGACACCAGACATTGCAAAGGTTTGGGGCAGCTACCCATGTAATGTGTTCCTGGCTACAAAAGTAAAAGAAATTTAGAGCGAGTAGTGTTTTCAAGACAGAGTCCAAAACAGAACTAAAATCCAGAGGAAGGGAGTGAGGTTTTATAGGGAGTCTGGAGGAAATGACGTCATCCTCGGGGCAAGGACCGGAAATGATGTTGTCCTCAGGCCCGGGACCAAAAATGTGTCCCCTGTTGATGCAGCAGCTCCTGGTAGGATTTCCCGGGAAAGATCTGCAGGAAAAAGAGTCAGTGCACCCCACCGCCCTCTGGGCAGATATGTTACTACCAGTCGTTAAGCCCTTTAGCTGCCTCCTATTCACACGTGTGAGACAGTATTTTTTGGTGATGGAAATTTCTTCTGTTTCTTCAATTAATGTCTACTCGATTTGGCTCTGGTCATGTGTTCCCTTTTGGATACAGAATCCCACACTGTTTCCTGACTTCAGTTCATATCCTGAGCTTTGTTTGGTCTCATATTTTGATCTGTATGCTTTACTTAGGTTAGATTATCTCAAATCACAAGGTGAGCGACCAGTGCTATGCAGAAGACACACAACTGTATATATTGTCACGCTTGGGTCACAGATTTGCACAGAAACACAGGAGATTGTGGAGACAGGAACTTTATTCCAAACATTTCAAACAAACATTTCTCTCTTTCAAAAGGGGTGCGCATCAGGAGCGGGACCCCCAACAGGAGCAGTGGATGTTCGGAAGAGGAGAGAGAGACAAGCAATTGGCCAAAAAGGACAGGTGCTGTTCAGGTTTTTAAGTATGCGAAGCACAGCTCAAGAAGCATATCATGCGACAGAGCAGCCGCAAGTAAGTCCAGCAAGTAAGGGAGCAATGTGAAGGTAGTCCATCAGTGTTCTTAAGAGGGGATTTTGAGGAGCATACCTGTCTTCTAGGGGTGTTTTCAGCCCCCCTGCTCACAATGTCAGTAGCACCTGATTACCCTGACGTTATTATCTATATGATCCTTTGTCTTACTTATATTTCCAAATGGATGAGAATTAACTTTCTCAAACTAAATAAGGAGAAAACAGAAATCTTAGTGACTGGCAAAACAGGATACAGTGAGGGTATTAGAAATAAACTTGATCCCTTAGGTTTAAAAGTCAAGTCAGGGGTAATAAATTTAGGGGTAATTACTGACTCTTAAATACATTTTAAATTACATATTAATCAAATTACTAGGACTGTATTCTTCACTTAAATAATACAGCAAAGTTAGATGACTTATAACTTTACAAGATGCTGAAAAATTAGTTCACACTTTTGTTTTCAGTCGACTAGATTACTGTAATGCACTCCTCTCAGGACTACCTAAGAAAGACATCAATCAGTTACAATTAATGCAAAAAGCAGCAGCAAGAATCTTAACTAGAAAACGAAAATCTGAGCACATCTCACCAGATTTAGCTTTGTCACGTTGGTTACCCATGTCATTTGCAATTGTCTTTAAAATATTACTGGTGGTTTACAAAGTCTTAAATGATCTCACCCCGTCCTATATTTTGAAATGTTTTTCACCTTACACTCCAATTCGTAACCTCAGATCTTCAAATGAAGGTCTGCTTATAATTCCAATCGCCAACCTGAAAAGAAATAGTAAGGCCGTTCTTTGCTGTTATGCACCTAAAATTTGGAATACTTTACCAACAGAAACTCGCCAGGCTAATACTGTAGAACAATTAAAAAAAAAAACCTGCTGAAAATGCATTATTATTTTCCTCTGGGTTCTGCAGTTTCCTAATAATCTGTACCATTCTCTGCTGTCTCTTCCAGTTCTTCAGTGTGGTGATCTGCGCCTCCACCACCTGATCAAGGTACCAACCTTCCCCTGTGTTTATGGATTGAATGGCAGATATCCCAGATGTCTACATGACCACCATCATCTTCAGTTTCATCCATGTGAAGCCTGAAAACCATAAGGACTGATCTAGAACATCTATGTTAGGTAGAACTGCCCAGTTGGGGCTGGGTGGTCTTTTGGCCATGGAACCCCTGCAGATTTTGGTTTTTCTCCAGCCTGTTGTGTAGCACTTTGAGCTACACGGTTTGTATGAAAACATGCTCTATAAATAAATGTTGTTGTTATCGATATCGTCACGCTTATGGCCTTCATTTTGTTATTTCGACTTCACGACTTTTCTCGACTTCCTTTCCATTTAAAGCTACTGCTACTCAGAACAATCCGTACATGGCATACTCTTTAGAATCCTTTGGCATTTTCACTTTTCTCCATGTAGTAACTAGCACAGATGGACGGGGGAGCAGGCTGAATAGGAGAAACTCAAACCCCTTTCAACAACAACAACAACAACATTTATTTATATAGCATATTTTCATACAAAAAGTAGCTCAAAGTGCTTTCATCTTTTATACTATATTGCTTTCTGTTTTACTAATTGCTATTTGCTTGAACATGTCTTTCATAAAAGACAAATCATTGTGATTGAATTGATTTTTTCATTGTTATTGCTATTACTTACTCATTGCATATAATTATAAGGAACACTTAAATCATACATCTGCTCTTTATGAATAAAATATTCAAGTGGAAAATTTTTATTGAGTAATACTGTGTAATTCATTAGGATCAAAATTATGTAATAATGGGCAATGGAAACCAAAATCACCAACCCATTGAGGGCTGGATTCAACATCACACCGAAAATCAAAGTTAAAATCTGAAATCACAGGCTGATCCAACTTGTGTGAATTTCATCACAGCAACTCTTAATGTGACTCAGTAAGTGTGTATGGCTCCTATATCTGAACCTGCTCCTGATGAGATGGCAGATGGTGTTCTAGGGGATCTCCTCCCACACCTGGACCAGGGCATCGGTGAGTGTTGAATGCACTGATATATAATGTCCTAGAGGTTTTCAATTGGATTCATATCTGGGAAATGAGCAGGCCAGGAAGTGCCTATATACACTGGCCACATGAGGCCAGGCATTGTCCTGCACCAGGAGGAACCCTCACACTGTTGCAAAATTTCTAAGTCCCCTGTTTGGCTTGAACTAGGGTTTTGAAATGGGTACCGGGACAGCCTGAGATCTGCATAGGCCTCTCAGTTCTCCCCCTGGGCACAGTGGGGCCAGCCTCGGTCCCACCAATCCCTTCAGACCTCCATCCTGCTTTCTAGGACGCTTTCTGGCAGTGGTACACAGGAACATACTGCTACTTATTGCAGTACTTATTTTTATTATTATACTGTATTAAGGAATTGTTCTGTTCTGTGTATTGTATTGTATTGACCCCCTACTTTTGACACCCACTGCACGCCCAACCTACCTGGAAAGGGGTCTCTCTTTGAACTGCCTTTCCGAGGTTTCTTCCATTTTCCCTACAAGGTTTTTATTGGAAGTTTTTCCTTGTCTTCTCAGAGAGTCAAGGCTGGGGGGCTGTCAAAAGGCAGGGCCTGTTAAAGCCCATTGCAGCACTTCCTGTGTGATTTTGGGCTATACAAAAATAAACTGTATTGTATTGTATTGTATATTGGCTTGGACCAGGCTTCTGGGAAAGGATATCATGGTGCCCTTCAGACTTAGTAGAGCAGGGTGACATGAAGGCCTGCCTGAGAGGAACCGCGAATGAGCCCCAAAGGCAGAGGGTCATGCAGCTGGCATTTGAGATTGCCACCGACCCAGACCACGTCCTAGCAAACCCTCTGTCTCTGTGGGCGTCGACAACCCCTTAGGACTTCCAGTGAGAGACCCCAAAGTCAGCCACTCAGGGCAGAAGGTCATACAGATGGATTCCTCCCCACGTCACATGCCTCTGTCCAAAGGCCCAAAACTGTACTGGGTATAGGTGGTCTACCACTACAATGGGTCACACTAAAGAGCTCAGTGACTTCAAAAGTGGCACTGTCATAGGATAACACCTTTGCCACAAATCGCTATGTGAAATATCTGCTCTTCTAGATCTGTCCCAGACAACTGCAAGCATTATTATTGTGACTTGGAAGCATAAAGAAGCATCAACAGCTCAGCCACAAAGTGGTAGACCACACAAACTCACCAAGCCATAGCGTATAGTGCATAAAAATCACCTCTCCTCTGTGGCATCTCTCACAACTGAGGTCCAAACTGCCTCTAGAAGGAACATCGGTACAAACACAGTGCATTGAGAACTTCATGAAATGAGTTTTCATGGCCAAGCAGATGCACACAACCCTAAGATCACTATGCAAAATGTCAGGCTTTGATTAGAATGGTGTAAATCCGGCCGCCATTGTACTGTGGAGGAGTTGAAATGCTTCACTATTTGGCAGTCTGAGTTGAATTTCAAGTTCAAGTTACAGTTTGTTGTTAAGTGTCCAAAGTACAACATAACCTTTTTTTGCATGTCTCATCAGGATAGTGACAGTAGTACAATTCTAACAAAAGATACCAAAAAATAACATATAAAAACAAATTCTTAAACTGTAATATGATCCATCTTAATAAAAGTACAAGTGTCTATGTGTCTCTCTGTGTGTATCTCTGGTTGCTACGTCCCGTTCATTCCAACAGATGGTCAAGTCAAGTCAAGTTGGGGAGAATGCACTGGTATAGTGTGTTGCCGCACCCACCACTTCGGATACTGGTTGACAACCCCCAGGCAGACACGCGGTCCAGTTCCACCCTCCAGAAATGACCCTTTATTTGCCACAGCCAGATGTTACGTGGGCGTCCTCTTGGCCTGGTCCAACCACTCAGGTCCTCAACAATGAAGAAACAGCGAGCTGGATCACCCTCTGGGAATTGCGCCAAATGACCGTAGTGCTGTAACTGACAGTCCTTCACAATGCAAGTAATGTGCCTCATTTCGGACTCCATGAGCAACCACTCATTTGACACAAAGTCAAACCAGTGGTACCCAAGGATTCTCTGAGAGTCCAGTCTTCATCTCAGGTCACTGGATAGTGTCCATGTCTCGCAACCATATAGCAAGACAGGAAACACCAGGGGCCTCATGTATAATGCCGTGCGTAGAACTTGCACTATAACATGGCGTAAGCACAAAAGCCGAAATGTGCTTACGCACAGAAAAATCCAGATGCAGGAATCTGTGCGTACTCCAACTTCCACGTTCTTCCGCTACATAAATCCCGATCAGCGTGAAAACTAACGCTTGTGCACGCGCATTTTGTAACACCCCAAATCCTCCCAGAATTACGCCTATTTGAATATGCAAATCAATATAAATCGCCCTTAAGCGCAGCCTTCTGTGAAAAGACAATGGGAAAAGCACGGGGAAAATATAAGAATTTCAGCGAATACCAAGTGGAGGCTAAGGAAGAACATACTATTTGTTCAAATAAACCGTGGTATAATTAACAAAATGAAGTTGATCGAGTGACATAGCTGTTGGAGAAACTTGAAAGCTCACATTCACAAAATCGCACAGTGCCAGAAATAAAAATGAAGTCACATATCAAAGTTGCCGTGAAAAGAAGAGTTGTAAGCCCACTGTCTGAGTGTCATATGACAGCTTATTAGGGTACAGAGAAAAAAGGCACACGGTGGGGAAAAAGCACGAAATGTCAACTTTAATCTCGAATTTTCCACTTTAATCACGTAGTTTATTTTGTCATTTAGTAGAACATCATAAACTTCATCTTAAAATCGTTTAATTAACCAGTTTCTCAAAATTACATCGTAATTAAAGTAGCACGTTAAATGCTTTGTTTTGTATTTGATCTTCTACTCGTATGTGCTCTATGTGTGTGAATCACTACTTGCTTCTTAAACTGGCTCTCTTCTTCCAACTGGACACAGAGTCCATTACATTTGTGATATTACAGCTCTCTGAATAACTAAAATACTGAGATGTATACGTGATGTCATTTTCATGATGATAGGAGCTAAAGCACATTATTAAACATGTGTTTCATGAGCCTCGTGCTCATGACAAGCATTTATCTTTTGTCGAAATTTGTCGCGGCGTTTTTAGCTGTGTTGTTATTTTCTCTTTCTGTTTTATATTCAATATATACTGTATTGGCGTGGCCGCCCCAAGAGTCCTTGCTTTTCTTTCCCCAAGTAACCGATCGCCATAAAATCAGCTCTGTAATAGACGTTAAGCCATCTGTAAGCTTAGCGCAGATTCTTCAAAACGTTTAAAGAACATTGAAATATCTTCGTAGTACATGTTTAATTATTCTATCCTTCACGACACTCCCAGTGAAGAATATAGATTATTTAAATGAAGTTAAAGTTTTATGTGTATAATTTAACAAACATATTTTGCTGCATTTCACCTTAAAAATGATATTGTCATCATATGTAAATACGCGCTTTATAAAGTGGCCCAGGTTGTGAGATATTATAACTGTAGTGCAAGTTTACAGTGGGGTGATTGTACTTATAAGTACAAACCGTTCTACAAGGAGCAATTGATTGAGTGCATTTAAAGTTCTTAGGATGAAACTGTTTATGAACCACGAGGTCTGTACAGGAAAGGCTTTAAAACATTTTGCAGTGGCTGAGACAGCGTGTCCTTAAAGCTGTATACCGATAATTCTCTTTCCGATCAGCTGCTGCTGTGATTCACACTCAGATACAGTGATATAAATACTCCGAGTCGTGCAGTGAGAGTAATATGGAAAAAGATGATCCGCTGTGGCAACTCCTAACGGGAGGAGCTGAAAGAAGAAGAAGAAGAAGAAGAAGAAGAAGTGAGAGTAACAACGCTAAAGCAGTTATGGTATTTGGAATACTATGGCTGTTCCCTGGACCATTATATTGTTACGAGTTAATTACAATCAGATGCATTACACTAATAAACAATATGCTGTTAGTTTCTGTGTATTTATAAAGCCGCGTCATGAAAATAATGAGTAATCACACAAGAACAGTACCATTGCTTTGACGCTGGGTGCCGCCAGTTTGCAAAACTGAGCGGAGAACTTGCGTACGACAAGGCATGAGGTACCGTGGAAAAGTGTGTGGCTTTACGCCAAGTGTAGGTTTTATACATCGCGATCTGAACGTGGAAAAGTTCTTACACAACATTTCTGTGCGTACGCACTATTTATACATGAGGCCCCAGGACTCTAAAGTCGTGGACCTTCATCCTTTGCATAGATATCGGAAGCACCACACACCCCTTTCCAGCGACCTCATGATCCCCCATACTCTCCCAATCCATCTACTGACTTCATAGGAACATTCAGAGACATGAATGTCACTGCCAAGGTAAGTAAACCTCTTGACACTCTCTCTGCAGACAGATCTTGCCCAGCCACATACTCCTAGCTCAGTCTCTTGAGAGCCCTGATCAGAGCCTCCATTAACTCCGCGAAGATCACAGCATCGTCAGCAAAGTCAAGATCAGTTGATCTTTCTTCATCAACAGATGCCCCATAGCTGCTGGACCCCACGACCTTGCCCAATACCTAGTCCATACAAGCAATAAACAGAGTAGGAGCAAAAACACACTCCTGATAAACCCCAGAATCAACTGGGAAAAACACAGATGTTCTGCCTTCACTCTGCACAGCACTCACAGTACCAGTGTACAGGCCAGTCATGATATGCAGCAACTTTGAGGGGATCCCGCAAACCCTTAGGATGTCCCACAGGGCAGCTCGATCAACTGAGTTGAACGCTTTATGAAAATCAACAAAGGCTGCAAAGAAACTCTGCCGATATTTGCGTTTGCGCTCCATGAGAACTTTTAGTGCCAGGATGCGGTTGATGGTAGACGTCTCATGAGTAAAACCAGACTGCTCCGGTCACTGGTAGGTGAGCAAGTGATCACAGATTTTATTGAGGATGACCCTAGCAAGGGCCTTACCCGGAACCAGATGTTATCCCCCTGTATGTTGTCGCAGTCCCGGTGATCACCCTTCCCTTTCCAGATAGGGATGACAAGTCCCATTTTCCAGTCAGTTGGCATGACGGCAGTCTACCAAATGGAAGCAATGATTACTTGCAATGCCAGGAGGACAGCCTTACCACCAGCCTGGAAAAGTTCACCCCAGATACCACAGACCCTTGCAGCCTTCTCTACTCTCAGCCGGTTTACCGCCTGTGCAATCTCAGTGAGATTGGGTGGTTCACATGTAATTGGAGGATCAGCCTCAAGAACTGTGGACCCAATGTCCTAGCCTAAAGATCAGCTTTGAGCAGCTTCTCAAATCAGTCAGCCCAGTGGGTTACAACTGCAGTGTCATCCTTAAGGACCGTTCCATCAGTCGCCCTGACTTTGGCTCTCCGAGGAACAGATTCTGATATATGTAATGCTTCGATTCCTCTGTAAGCATCAGATAAACTGATTGTGCATTACAAAAATTAACACTGCTTTTGCGAGTCCAATACCAAATGGCATATAATAGAGACATCAGCATTGCATGGTGCACTGTAAACATTAATACTGAGGTCTATGTTGACTGCTTACATTTCAACCCATTTTAGATGGATAGCATGGCAGGTAGTGCTACATGTGGCCCCCATTTTGGTGTCCATCTGACCCACTTCCACTTTGTGCCAAATTTTTCTAGTTCTAGATATTATTTTCAGCCAATTGCTTTCACCCCAACAGAAATCAACCTTCTGAATAAAATATTAACAGTTAAAAGTCAACACCATGCAACGTCTGCTTGGTCAGACAGGATGCTACATTTTGTTAACATATTTGACTTCACAGATGGAGAGGATTTGGTCTCAAGTGATAAAATATTTATTATAATAAAATGCATCCAAAAAGAATGTGCAAACTCAGTGAGTCTTTTCCAATCATCCGTCCAGAACATATGGAAAAAAGCCCTAATTAAATGCCACTTATCAGCCAGAGGATTTGCTCAAAGTTTTGACAGGCGATTGTGCCTGAGGGATGCATTTTTATGAGCATATGCTTCATGATGGGGGCAACTGTGGTCATCTACCTACAAAAGTGACAGCTAGCCATCTTGAAATTAATTATCTGTGGGGATGGGTCACTATGGAGCTTTGCAAGAAGACCTGATGCCATTCCTTACTGCTGGATTTCAAGGAAGAATGGTAGGCAAATGATGCTTCTGCTGCCAGCTCTTCAACACAGCAGTTCTATAATCTTGTGAATCAATATTTTGAGGGCTATCTCTAGGCAATTCCTACAACAATAAACTCATACTATTTTTAAAAACAATTAAGTAACATTTTCATTTTTTTAACTATTTAAAATTGGAATATCTGACATATTTATTTTTTTAAGAACATCAGCCTCACCAGGCCCTCCAGGCACCCTGATGGCCCACAGTTTGAAAACCATTGCACCAGCTAATTTCAGCCAATCCTGGAAAAAAAAGTCAATGGAGGATGTACAGTAGAATTCTCAATATGAAGTTTAGGAAACCAAGCTGTTTGAACATCATTCAGTGTAATGACATCTGTACCATACACACTGAAGATAAGCTGGACATGCACATAAAGGAAAATGGCCCCTGGTTTACCAAGAGATGTTTGGGAGGAGAAAAAGACAACAAGATGGTAGGCGGTAACCTTAAAGGAGCCAAGAGGGTTATGTTGGATTACTACAGATAGGCCTAAATGTTCAGTACCAGTAAGTGTGTACTTTTCAATCACTCCTTCTGTTTTCTGATTCTGTTTATCAAATGAAAATGGCCTTCAACTTTAGCTGTGCCTCCAACATGAAATACTACTGCCTTTCTACTGCCTTACTTCCAGTTCTTAGTGGCACAAGGTGGTGGCCGACAGCTTTCTGCAGCATTTACATAGAGACTTTTTCGAATATTAAGACTGACAAAGTGGTGTAGTGGATACAAATGGTACCTCAAAGTTCCAGGATTCTGAGTTCAGATCCTAGTCAGGGTACTGCCAGTGTAGACTTTTTAAATCTACCTGTGTGTATCTTCATCTGTGGTTAGAAGACTCTGAATATTGTCATCCCTGCACCCCAAAGATGTAACTTTAATTTGACTCCATGAATGTGCCCTGTGATGAACCAATGCCCTGCCAATGGAAAGGCAACTGGGTCCCTAGACCTCAGTAGCTTAACCTGGATTAAGTGGGTGAGAAAATGGACACACCTATAAGTAGGAGTGGGTGATGTGGATCTGCATCACGACATGATTAGAAATTTTAATGTTTTTTGTAAATACTGAAATTATTTATTTGCATACACGTTTTAGACTGAAACTTATTTTTTACTATACTACTGACTAAATTTCAGCAGAGACACACCTTTCATCAATTAAAATGCTTGTTAATGCTCTGTTCCTGACATTGATTCGATAATCGATTTTCATCGCTCTTACAGTTTATTTCTCTCTGACTTACTTGCTCAAGTTGCTGCTGCTGCCAAGCAAACACAGCACAAGACATGTCTTGATGCATACTCAATAATCCAGGTAAGGAAATTCTAGAAAGATGATTCTGTTCATCTGGACATAGTTTTTTTTTCAATACGTTTAATCACTCATTCAAGTGACTTCCTCAGTCTCAGTTGACTGTAGGTTTCTCCAACCTTATAAACATTACCTTGCCCTAATGACCGAACTAGCACCATTGACTAACAATGGGCCGTGTGATCAATGATATGCAAATTATCCAGACAGAGTAATATAGTTTATGCAGGTAAGTGCCAAGAGGATTGCTGTGAATCATACATCAGGGAAACAAAACAACCATTGGCGAAGCGGATGGCACATCACAGAAGAGCTACCTCGTCAGGCCAGGACTCTGCAGTCTATTTACATCTACAGGACTGTGGTCACTCTTTCAGTGATGAAGATGTGCACATCCTGGACAGGGAAGAACGCTGGTTTGAGCGAGGAGTCAAAGAAGCCATTTACGTGAAAAGGAACAACCATCTTTGAACCGAAGAGGGGGCCTAAAGGTACATTGTTCACCTTTTTACAATGTGGTGATTGCAGCCATTTCCCAACTCTCCTTGAATGGTACTCATGGCCATTGATCAATGGACAATTTGCATATCATTGATCACATGGCCCATTGTTAGTCAATGGTGCTAGTTTGGTCATTAGACCAAGGTACTCTTTATAAGGTTGGAGAAACCTGCAGTCAACTGAGACTGAGGAAGTCACTTGAATGAGTGTTGAAAAGTATCGAAAAAAAAACTGTCTAGATGAATAACATCAACTTTCTAGAACAGCACAAGTCCATATACAAAGACGCTACTATACTGACAAAATCAGTTTGCAAATTTTTGATTTTGTGTTTAAATGTGTTTTCAAGTATTCCGGAAATTCTAAGCATATCTTTACAGTTGTCTTGAAATTCATTTTTGCAATTTTTTCTTTTTTAAATAACAGCTGAGATCATTCCTGTAGTGATTCCGATGAATGTCCTTTCTATTTAATAGATTTGAGGGAGCACACATATATACGTCTCAGTTTACTATCACAACAGCCAAAGTGAATTGGGAAAGCTGAGCTTATAAAGACTGAGAAAATGTTCATAGTTGTATAAGACACATTACATCATAAGTAAGTATCACAAACACATTGATGAATCCCCTAATTGGACTTCTGTAAAGGTCAAGGCCTCTAGGGGGGTGTCCAATACCCTCAAACCTCAGATGCAGCTACACTAGACACAGTCCCAAGTTCAAACAAGCCTTTTATTTGTGTTTTTCTTTATTGAAAAAAGTTTTTTTTTTACCTCAGTATATTACACTTGAATTAAATACAAACCTCTACATTTTTTCTCTTGCTGTCCTTGTGCCCACTCCAAGTGAGCTTTGCCTCACTCTGTTCCCTGATCTGACTCACCTGGTGGTGGAGGATGGGCTTCTTTTAAAGTGGGATGCAGATGTACTTCAGCACTTCTGGCTCAGGCACCTAAGTACAGGGATGCTGCCCACCAAGACCTCCAAGAGAGTTCTGCTGGGATTGAAAATTTCAACTACAATTCCCATACAGCCCTGTGGGAATCCACATTGGAGCTACATCAGGGGCAAGCTGCCACCCAGCACACAAAGGGAACATTTTTCCCCGGCATGCAGCCCATCCTTTGTTCAGCATTCCTACCCAGGAAAGGTCAAAAGTCTATCCAGGAGTTTATTCACAAGGTGTAGCATTTGGGATGGAAAAACTTGTTCTCACAGTTTATGTTTTCCCATGCTAGAATGCAAAAACTCCAAGCCTGGTTGTATATCTTCTGCCAAGACAGAATAAAAATGTTTGCTTGACCAGCAACCCTGTGTCATTCGAAGAGAAGAGCTTGAGTAGCACAGATGCTCCTGCAGTTCTTCACTGGCACCTATAGAAGGCACAAAAACCACTTTCTTGTATTGCTTTGGTACAAATCTTGTAATCGATATTTATCCCACTTCCTATTGTCTAAATGACTTTAAAATTTGCACACTTACTCACTTACGATGACAATACATGAATCAATAATCAGTTTCTCGAATTGATCAATTAGTCCATTTTAATTAAGAAATGAAATTTTCATATGAAGAATAGTTCAAGATTTCACCAATAGATGGCGCTAGTAACGGATAGAAATATTATCCAATACATGGCATTAGTATTGGTTAGAACATTTCATTCGAGAATATTTGAAAAATTTTCAAGACTAAAAAGTTGAAAATTATATATATATATATATATATATATATATATATATATATATATATATAGTAGCAGTAGGGGGCACTAGCACTCCCTTGAACCCTCAGGTACCACGCCAAACACCTGGTAAAAGTGCCACAATTATTCTTTTTATTATAATAATAACGTGCACCAAGCACCCTCCACTCCACACTATTCATAAACCAAATACAATAACAATACTAATAATAAATCAATCCTCCACTCCCAGACACGTTGCCCTCCTACCACCCAGCTCAGCTCATCCGTCTGGGATTTCCCACAGTTCTTTATACTCCTTGACCCGGAAGCGTTTGTCCCTCAGTCCATGTGACTTTCTATCACTTCTGGGTCAGGTAAAAAAACTTCTCTTCAACCTGAAAGTACGTCATTCCTCCCATTCACGTGACCAGGACGCTCTTCCAGGTTATAGGGCACATATGAGTCTACGAGCCTTGCTACAGCGACTCCTTGTAGTCCCCAAGGTATCCAGCAGGGCTGTGTATAAAAACTACAAAGTCCATGAGGCCCTGCTGGAACTCGGGGCACGTCCATGCTGTCAGGAGAGCTCCTCCTAGCGGCCGGGGGGTGAGGCCCGGCAATTCTTGCCCAACATCCATCACAATTCCCCCCCTTAGCGAAGCCAACTGGGGTGGAGCGTCCAGCCCCGTGAGGGACGTCCTCCTCCAGGAGGACACGTCAGTCGGACCTTGGCTATGTTGTCTAGGCCCCCCAGAGAACCTTGGGGGAACGGTGTATCTTCTGTCCCACTGATCTCCTGTCCTCTGAGGACAGTTTCGCCACACGTGTCCCCGCCGACGACAGTTGTAGCACCGACGTTGCCCTCCTGGTAGTCCTCCTCCGCGAGACTGAAAACACTGTGGGAGCTCCGTCAGCTCCACCCTTTTCTCTGCTACGGGAGGTTTACTGGCCGCCTCGCTGCTCTCCGCCCTTGTTTCCACCTTGTCAGGAGACCCACAGTGTATTTCAGGGATCCCCTGCTTACTTCAGGGCCGTCGCACAGCTTGAGTCTCTCTATTGGGAAAAGAGAGCCTCTTTGCTGTTTGCACACCCGTTGACTTTAAAGTAACCAGAGGCGGCGTCTTCAGCACCGCATCGCTCCAAAAGACAGCACTTTTCAGCTGCTCTGGTGCGATCAGCGCTTCCACCGCCCCTTCTGTCATCACACCACATTCGCTTGTAGGGCTCGTAGTGACTTGGCATCCGCTACTAATTAACCGCTGGCCTGTGTCACTCTCTGTCCCCTTGTTCTGTACGGTACCGGTAAAACTCACCTGTACCGCCAAATCAATCATGATGGGAGACTCCTGACCAAATCGCCGTAGGAATTCATCCACCCTCCTTAAAGGAGCTTCGGCCGCTGCTCCTAGATCCCCAGCGATCTTCTTTATTGTTTCCACCACCTGTAAAAATTTGTGTACGGGCTGAAGCAACTTCTGTAGCTCGTGCGCGTCCAAAAAGTTACTTAATTCAGCCGGAGGCAGGCTCGAGCTATCACTAGTCTTACTCTCTGGCTGGGAGCCAATAAGCACACCCGCTCCTGGCATGTGCTCAGACAGGTCCCGCAAGGGAGCCTGGGATTTGGAGTTCTTTATGGAGGACGGCGGTGCCGCTTTTGGCTGACTGCGATCCGTCTGTATCAATTTATCAACGGACCGATCAGTCATTTCCCAGACCTCCTTAGCTTTTTGTAGGGAGAACGGTGCTTCGCTCACCTCCCCTTTCCCTTTCGGAAAAACCAAGTCCGTCTTTTTCTGGGTGAAGCCACAAGCAGCTGAACACGGACCTTCTCCTTCCCATAATCTTCCGGGGTGGGTCACGCGTCCTTCGCCGGCACCCGACATGCAGAAGTCCTTCAGGTTACTCGTTTGCCTGAACGAGAGCGCGCCATCGCCTTCAGGTTTGTCTTCTGCTTCCCGCAGAGCCTTCGGATGGACATCTGGGAGGTATGTACACAGGACATTTGTTAATTTAAAAAGATTCTCAAGCACATTCCCGGCACATACCTCGTCGGAGACGTCCTCCTCCGGAAATCTCTCCCAAAACGCGTAGCCGCTCTATGGTTCATCTTGAGCACAGGCAATGCCGAACGCTAGACCTCCGCTGTTGCTGGCACTCTGCTTTGTCTTCTTCTTCCTCATGATGGACTTGATAAAGGTGAGGTTTCTGGCGATTTTTCCTGTGTGTGTCATGATGCTGTCTTCCTGGGGTATTCTGTCCACAGTAAAATTTTTTCCCAGGTCCTCTGCCAAATTGACGACCAGAGAATCCTGCCGACTACGCCAGTGTAGCAGTAGGGGGCACTAGCGCTCCCTTGAACCCTCAGGTACCATGCCAAACACCTGGTAAAAGTGCCACAATTATTCTTTTTATTATAATAATAACGTGCACCAGGCACCCTCCACTCCACACTATTCATAAACCAAATACAATAATAATACTAATAATAAATCAATCCTCCACTCCCAGACGCGTTGCCCTCCTACCACCCAGCTCAGCTCATCCGTCTGGGATTTCCCACAGTCCTTTATACTCCTTGACCCGGAAGCGTTTGTCCCTCAGTCCGTGTGACTTTCTATCACTTCCGGGTCAGGTAAAAAAACTTCTCTTCAACCTGGAAGTACGTCATTCCTCCCATTCACGTGACCAGGACGCACTTCCAGGTTATAGGGCACATATGAGTCTACGAGCCTCGCTACAGCGACTCCTTGTGGTCCCCAAGGTATCCAGCAGGGCTGTGTATAAAAACTACAAAGTCCATGAGACCCTGCTGGAACTCGGGGCACGTCCATGCTGTCAGGAGAGCTCCTCCTGGCGGCCTGGGGGTGAGGGCCGACATCCATCACAATATATATAAATACTTTTTAAAAGCCACACTTATATTAAGCTAAAAAGTGTACTAAAAAGTAAAGTGCTTTTCATCAATCAACATTCAAAAAACACTTCTTAAAATCTTAGCAAAAGCAACCACCTTTTATTGTATGAGTGATGTACAGTATGAGAGACTTATAAACATGGGCATCTAATATATATATATATATTATTTTTCACATATCAAATTGTGAATCTCCAGGCAGAGCCCCAAATCTTTTGTCTTCCATTTACAACACTTAAGTGTCTTTGGTAAACAACTTATCAGTTATATTGAAGAGAATAGAAAAGATCATATCACAGCATGTACCTTATGTGGATAAAATAACATATTACTAGAAAAGTCACAGAAATAGTTAACAGCTTAAGCAAATGATCCCAACGTCACTATTTTGGGTGCAGTAGGCTTAGAATGTCTTTGCTACATAGAATAGCTAAAGAATAGAAGATTGGTATATCACCCACTCCTATCTATAAGAATATAAGTCAAGAATTAATACCAAATTTTAATTGACAGTTTTTCAAGATATCAAGGTCAGAGATTCTTGAACACATTGCCACGCATGTGCGTCTGAGGATCACCTAGCTGACTCATTCTAGGTAAATGGTAACCCACCAGGGTGAGAGGGGATGCTGTCAATAACTCTGTTTCCTTTTCCCCCCACAGCTCCCAGAAACCTTCCAAGGAGGGTAAATTAGCTCCTCCTCTTCCGGTCCTCCGATTATAAAAAGACCGGGTGCCTCCATTAACCTGTTTTTGGATGAGACCAGTTCTGACAAGTGAAAGCTCTAGGAAAGCCTCCTTTGTTTTGTTAGCTAGAGTTAACCCTGAAGCTAGTTTCTGTTTTATACTCTGTTGCCTTATGTTAAGTGTTACCAGACAGTACCTGTTTAAGTTTATCGAGACGTTTGTGAGAATTTAAAGGTATTACCTGGCTGGTGTCCCAAATATTTGTGATTTGCTCCGGCTTTGTTTGAACCTGTGTTCGGCTAGCTCGCAACATACATAAAGTAGCTGACTCTCTTGAAGCAACTGGAAGATACATGGCAGTGTGTTGTTAGGTAACCTAAATACCAGTCTGACACAGGGCTTAGTGAAGATAACAGGCTGCCAGTGGGTACAGCATCCCCCTAATGCCAATGAATGTTAAAGCATCAAAATCCTCTCATTCTGCCTAAGCAATCCCTTAACATACCATTCTTAGTGGAAAGGTAAAGGTGAGCTCCTTAAAATGTTACCAGCCAAATGCACACCCCAAAGTGTCACATCATTTTCTAACCCGCTCAATCCAGACAAGGGCCACAGGATCTTAGCTAGCATATGGCAAAAGGCTGGAACAAACCCAAGACAGGGTGCCAGTCCATCACAGGGTGAACCTCAAACCTTTAAGACTTTATTGTGAGAGACAGAAATGCAAACAAGTAAAAGGGCTTATCCTGATAATAATCAAAGTTGAAAAGGAATTATGCATTAACCAGAATGCCAAAACCAAAATACAAAACAGAAATCAGAGTCAGACAAATGCAAATTCAATATGCTTACACTAGAATATCATTTAGTAGTCATTTTTTAATTTGGTGCTTTATTAGTGCTTAATTTTGCACACTGACATCTTTTACAGGGAAACGCATTTACATCACAGTTCACAAACTACATGGCTAGCAACAGGGTCATTGTTGTGGTGGAGTCAATGCAAACCAACACACAAAATGGCAGTGCCCTGGAAAAAATGGCAAAATAAACAAGCGATGTGGTGATGACACCAAGACAACATGAAAATGCAACAATTGCAATTAATTTCACATTAAAAACTTCTGCAACATGAATTTCAAAAATGGCTCCAACGAACTCCAAAAACTAAGAGTTGGCCACATAAATCTCCTGTGCCCCTGCCCACCCTTAAAGTTGGTCAGTGGGCAACCCCCAGACAAGGTCTGGTTTATCAGCTAAGTCTGTACTTTTGCATTTTTTTAGCAGAGGTGCGGTGCATGCTGGGGTCACCAGAAAACATCATCTTGAGGTGTATCTTCTTCTAGTCATTTGGCGATCTTGTGAATGACCACCTTGAAGGGTGGCATAGGGACTCAGGATTAGTTTTCAAACAGCTCTTTCCTTCTTTCTTTTTTCTTCACCATTTCTTTGTATTGCCTGTTGTTTCCAGCTTTGCTGATTCGGATATAAGGGATTGGCGTCTGTGCTAGTTCAGTAGCACGTTCTGACCTACATTTATACTCTCTCCAAAACAGCTTTTACCTCAATCACCGCTGCTTGTTTGGATTGTCAAAACTCTGTAATAAATCATTCTGCTCAAGCACAGCTTTAAAATCTGTGACAGCTGCTTGGTATTTTGCTTCACCCCAGAGTTTATTCAGTGCAAACTTTATCCATTCGTTCAGTTTTGGCCTCCAGTCTTTTCCATTACAGCATTAGAGACTGTAAAAGAGTTAAGTGCTGAGTGGGACACATCAACAATCGATACTGAGTAAATTGAGAGACATGATTTAAACTAAATTCAAATTATTAAAGTGAGGGAGACAGGAGTACAGAGAGAAATATGACTTTAAAACAGGGAGACCATGCAAACTCACCACAGAGGCTGCAGCATGAATCTATGAGCACAAAGATTATACACTAAATGGTCAATCGTTTGTGAGCACACCTTCAAATTACTGAGTTATTGGCAGTAGAATGAGTTGTACTGAAGAGCTCAGTGACTTTAAAAGTGTCACTGTCATAGGATGCCACCTTTGCCACAAGTCTATGTAAAATACCTGCTCTCCTATCCCAGTCAACTATAAGTGTCATTATTGTGAACTGCAAGCATCTAGGAGCAAAGATAACTCACTGGACCACACAGACCCAGAGAGCTGTAGCGTACAGTGCCTATTAGTGTCTCTCTTCTGTTGCATCACTCACAACTGAACTCCAAACGTCCTCTGGCATCAACATCAGTGCAAGAATTCTGTGAAATGGGTTTCCATAACCAAGCAGATTTCTATGCAAAATGCCAGGCCGTGACTGGAGTGTTGTAAAGGAGGCCACCATTGGTCTGTGGAGCAGTGGAAACACATTCTCTGGAGTGTTGAATCACGCTTCACTATCTGGCAGTCTGATGGATGAATCTAGGTTTGGTGGATGCCAGTGGAATACTACTTTCAGTTCTCCATAATGCATACTGTAAAGTGTAATGTACATAGGTCATATTTGATCTCATATTTTATATCTTATTTATTTTTTATTTCCTGCAGTGGGCTGGCGCCCTGCCCAGGATTTGTTCCTGCCTTGCCCCCTGTGTTGGCTGGGATTGGCTCCAGCAGACCCCCATGACCCTGTATTAGGATATAACGGGTTGGGTAATGGATGGATGGATGGATTTTTTATTTCTATATTAGCTAACCCAATCCCCAATAAATCAACAATGATGAACTATTGGTCTAACTGTAGTTCTTAAATCTAAGCGTAGGAGTGTCATCTAATTGAAATGCATTCAGTGGAGGGTAACTGCAGTCTGCAATACCTATGACGTCACTCACAAGACGCTCACTCAGGAGTGCCATTCATAACACACTCATTCTAAGATGGTTGCTGGTTATATTACAGCATACACAGCTAACCATATTATCTAAAAAATTATAGGAAAGATGAAGTACTAATACCATTGGAGCACATTTACTATCACAGAGCATCTGATGGTCTGACTTCGAAGGTCTCAGACTTGGGGCCTAGGAGGACATTGTGCTCTCTTTAAAGCTATTTTGTTGAATTTGTTATTTATCTATAAAAGGTGTTCCTGCTCTCATTTTGCTACATTAATAAAAGCAGACCACCCAAATTTTTATTGGACTCAAATCAGATTTGCACTCCTTCTGACAGTTTTTTTTAAATGCTATATTTTTTCTATTTAATTTTTTTTTTACAGAATTATATTGTTAGTTTGTCTGTAGCCTGAGGTAAACTGCACTGTGTGAGATCTGCCAATTCACGGAAATGTTTGTGAACTTCAAACAATGGCAGATTTATAGTGGAGCAGCAGGAAGAGGAGAGATTTTGGGGCAAGAACAGGAAGTTATGTCATCAGGCTGCAACTTCTTGGGAGGTGGAAATTGCTTCATTAGGAGGGAAAAAAGGGACAAGCATCAGAGTACAGCACCAACTCAAGTTCAACAGAGAAACACATGTGAGCCTGCAAATCATATATATATAAATATATATATTGTGAAAGAAGCCCGGACACAGACAGACACTGAGACAGCCTGAAGTCCAAAACACACATACATACATTTATTTCCTTCTTTGTTTTACAGCACCACACAATGCCCAAACTCACAATGCTCAGTCCTTCCTTTCTCTTTTCCTTTCTTTTCTCTTCTCTTTACTGCTGCCCTCACTCCTCCACTCACAAGCTCTGTCCTCTGCCTCCCAACTCCGGCTCCTCTACTGGAGTGAGGCAGCCTCCTTTTTTACTGCAGGAAGTGCTCCAGGTGCTTCCTGAACAACTTCCGGCAGCACTTCCGGGTGTGACAGAAGTGCTTCAGGTGAATCCAGCTCCCCTTCTGGCGGCTGCCCTCTCTGGGGAGGTTTCAAGCAAAAATGAATTCAAACAAGTAATCATTCAAGACTGAGTCCTAAATAAGACTGACTAAAGGAGAGAAATGATCGGGTTTTATAGATGGAGGGCAGGACGAGATGGGTCCTCAGGTGGAAATGGACTCAGTAGGGAGGTGTGAACTGCTGCTGGAAATGGGAGGAGTTTTAGGTGGGCTTTCCTTCTGGAGGTCTGTGAAAGAGAGGCCTTAGAAAAGGCATTGGTGCAATTAATCAACCCCAGACTCTGAGCCTTACTCC